>NC_043701.1:87371920-87390944 GCF_006229205.1 Suricata suricatta
AAAAAAAAGGTATGCGAAGGAAAAGCTGCAATACCTGCAGAGTATAGGCATCAAGAACAGTAGTACTTTCAAATATATAGACTACACACGTATTTGAAATGGAAATTTCAGGAGTGAGTAAAAGAAATAAGTAAAAAATGCAAGAAAATGTTAAGTTGAAAAAAATAGTAAATATATATGCAAACTTAAATCAATTTTTGCCAGAGAGAAGAACGATAATAAGCACTGGAGAAGAACATTTGTGTCAGGAGAGGGGTGATCAGTGTTACTACACTGTATAATACTTGCAATTCTTTGGGAAACCAGGAAAGTTGTTAATCAAATAAAGACTGAGGTCAGTAATACATGTTTTTTTTTTTAATTTATCTTTGAGAGACATAGAGAGACAGCACGAGCAGGGGAGGGGCAGAGAGAGAGAAAGAGACACAGAAGCCGAAGCAGGCTCCAGGCTCTGAGCTGTCAGCACAGAGCCCGACGTGGGGCTCGAACCCACGAACCATGAGATCATGACCTGAGCTGAAGCCAGACGCCTAACCAACTGAACAGCCCAAGTGCCCTAGTAATACATGTTTTAATAGCAAACATTAAAGGAACAAAAATAAAGTATGCAACATCAAAGTTAGTTGAAGGAAAAATGATGGAATCAACGGGAGAGTATATTCAATTAATAAAAAACAAAGACTGGATTAAAAAGAAATCAAGGTGTCAGGGAAGCTAGGGCCAAAAATACCACCTTATACATCTGATAGAGTGATTAATTGCTTACAACTTTCTTGTTTATTCACTCGGTTAGTGATTGAGAGAGTTCTGTTTTTTGTATTATGTTTACGTGATTTCTACCCTTGAGATACTTTAAAATTTTTATATTCTTAACATATACATGTACTTGTTAACTAAAAGAATTACAGAAGTATATCATAATTTGTAGCAAAAATAGGTACACAATCTCTGATAAGCACATCAACATTAAATATCAATAGTGCTTCAAATGGATTTTCAGTATGTCCTTTACACCGATGTGTAAGGATTTTGTCATGAATGATTTTTTTAAATGTTTCTACTGACTTATTTAAAATAAATGTTCAATTATATGGATCTGGCTAAGTAAACTTAAGAATAATATATTGTAGAAAGTCATCAGTGGTATGGGAAAATGTTTAACATACATTAATGAAAGTTTTCTTAAGACCACATACTACTTGATACTTTATTAAAGATATATACATCTCAAGACAAAAAGTGACTCTATTTTAAGAATTCTCTATATGCCAGATCTATAATAATCATATGTTGCTCTTATAATGAGATAATTAGAAAATAGAGTAGTCCATAATTAGACTATAAAGTATATGCCATTGAACAAACAGTATCAATGTTAGTAAATGTTTTTCATTTCATGTATATAATCAGAAATCCATGGTTTAAAAAAAAATTGCAGAACTCACATGATAGGATACTTATTCTAATAAAATATCCCATAATGTGGATGTGCAATCCACATACACACATCAACCATCAGAGCCACTGTTTCAGGATCTAAACTTCAACTAATTAACAATATAAACTTATGTGTCACCAAATTAAGTAGGCACCTCTATGCACACACTGCAGTGAAAGGTTTCACTACAGCTTTCTCTGTGGTTTTAATCATGTGTGTGCACATTTTTAGAGGAAATCTTAGAAGGCTTTTTTCATCCTCTGTGTCTTGGTGAACATCTTGAAAAAATTATTCAAGGCAAATATGTATATAACTCTCTTTAATATCAGTTTGTTTTTAACATTATCTTTACCTACTAACAAAGGGGGAAATGACCATTTCAGAATACTTTTAGTTTCAGAAATATTGTTGGCTCTAATTTTAATTCTCAGAA
The DNA here is from genome assembly GCF_006229205.1 of Suricata suricatta. Lineage (NCBI taxonomy): Eukaryota > Metazoa > Chordata > Mammalia > Carnivora > Herpestidae > Suricata > Suricata suricatta. The sequence goes on from NC_043701.1 coordinate 87,373,792, forward strand.
TTTTAGGATTTAAAATATGTAAGATTTAAAAATAATTCAGTTTTTTGGTAAAATGTGCAGTAATCAATTTAAAAATAATAAATTTTGAAAGCTTACCTTTTAATATTTTGGGTGCTCCATGGTTATACATTTTTTAACGTATCAGTTTTAGTACTTGTGTAAATAAAAATATTCTGAGGGTGATTTATCTTCAAGTTAGATATTTAATAAGTGCCTTCCAGAACATCAGACAATGCTATGCCTTTCCTTTATCCATTGTGTGTTCACTGTGTTCAGTGTGGATGTCGTTGTTTCTCAGATTTCTTGTTAATATTTTAACTATACAGGTCTTCTTCATAAAAACTTGTATACATAGGAAACCAATTACAAAACAGGGAAGTATAAAACAAAAAAATCATACAGTTATGCCTTTAGAGGGAGAATCTTTAAAGAGTTACAAATCAACCAGCTGTTCAAATAAATAATGTATGTTGCAGCTGGCTCTTCCATGGGTCTGAATGTCCAACAGTAGCAGATGTCCCAGTTTTATAAATGTACCAGAGGAAGGCCCTAAATTGAGATTGAAACAAATTATGATGCAAGTCTACAAGTGAACAGATTATAGAAATAATAGGTTGAATATATTTTTTTCTAAAAATTTCCAGACATCAAAGTAAAATGATAAAACATAGAGTGAGCTGACCCTTACATTGATTTTTTTGTTAAAAGATAAAAAAAAATCCTATAGTCTCCAAAAGAGTGAACTGATCCCTACACTGATTTTGTGTTCATTTTATATAAGTTCTTTCAACTCTATAGTTGCAGGAAAGTGTGTGTGTGTGTGTGTGTGTGTGTGTGTGTGTGTGTGTGTGTTTCAATTTAGAAATATGTTTAAAATCTAGAGTAAAGACAATTCAGATAATCAGCAATGATCTGTCTACAGTAACACTTGTTACATGATTTAAATGAGGACCTGCTTGAGCCTAGAACTGCTGGTAAATGTCAAGATCAAAAATCTCAAGCCAAATATTTAATGAACCCTTTAAAATATGATACAAGTCCAGTCCCTGAGAATGCCCACCTAATAAGGAAAAGAAATCTGACCAAATGACAGTATTTTAATCCCATCAAGTGAAGGGTACATAATAAACAACAGAAGCATAGAGGAGTAATACCACCACGGTGATGAGCAAGAGGGAAGGTCAGAGAAATTCTTCGTAAAGAAGATGATGATCAAACTGGTCTCAAGTCTCAATAGACACTCGCTGAATAAGCAACATAGTGGCAGGGGGAAGTGTTCTAGACCGAAGGATTAATTTGTGCAAGGTCCTGTATATTTGAAGTAGCATAATAAATAGATTTGGAAAGACTGAAATACATGGTTGAAAGTGGAAGCAATAGGTTGCGGTCAAGGACAAGGTATGTCACAGATACCACACACTATTCTGTAGAGTTTATATTATATCCTACAGGCAATGGAAATCAACTTCAATTTTTTGGAGGAACACGTATCCAAGTTTTTACATGAGGAATACAGAATTCCTTCATTTCCCTCTACTGAGGAAGAAATAGAGGGTGAATATGCTGAAGGTATACATGTTAAGACACTGACATCATCCACATGAGAAAAGACGTATCTTTGAGTTAATGCAATGAAGATAGAGACGATATCCTTAGGTCAGTCTATGCCTATTCAATGACTCTAAATAGAAGTCAAATTCTTATTTTGAGCATGAAGTTTTTGACATATTTGAACCAATCTTCTTCCTTTTTAACTTATTCATCTATTTCCACCTATGCTCCCATACCAACTCCATTTCAGCATACTGGACTAGATCAGTGTTCCAAAATAAGATCTGATCTTGCACATACCTGTGTTATTTCCTACACTTTTCAGTCACTCATCTTCATCCAACAAAATTAATTATAGTTCTTCTTTAATACCTTTCATATCACTTCTGACCTAGAACTCTCGTAACTCCTAGAGCAATAACTTCCAAATATTTATCTGTAATAAACGCTTGGTAAATTCAATAACACCCTTGCTTTAGTACATGGGGAAACTGAAATTCAGAATAGGTCTCTTGTTTATCCAGGATAAAAGAGCTAGCTCATGGCCAAGTCAGAATTCAATCTCAAACTACCAGGCTACCTCTTTATCACCATACTATGAAACTCATAATTTTAATATGAAGTTCCTCTGGCATTATGAATTCCATAGAGTCATATCCAAATTAATGTACTTCTCAACTATTTCCCACCTCACATGCTCTTGCCAGTATCTGTTTACTAAATTGCCAATGTCACAGTTGTCTAGATTTAAAGCCTCATAATCAGCTTGCATTTATCTGCTCCCACCCACATCCATCTAGGACTTCACAATTACTCCCCAAGTTTACCAATTTTATCTCTGTGGTGTCTTTTTGTTCCTTTTTACTTTATGATGGATTTTTGAAATAAGATCCTGTTGTCCCTATTGCCATTAAATTTACTCTTTATCCAATTTATTCTATATATTCCAAGACAAACTAAGCTCATAAAGTACAATGTTAGCCAAGCCACTGCAATGGTAAAATAAAGTTTAAATGCCATTGAACACTATTTTGAAGTGTTTAGCTAAAACAATTAGCCAAAAAAATGAAATACTTGAAAGCATGCCTTGATAAAGATACAATATATTTTCTTTGGGCATATTTTTGAAACAAAATACCCTATTCTCAAAAGTATAATTTTCTAATCTATAAAAAATCTGAAAATTATATGAAAAATTATACTGAAAATAAACTTTAAATCAACTACATACAATTGCATAGTAACAGGAAAATCAAAGTCAGTAGACTAAAAAGATCTAAGTGGAGGTAAATTCCATTTACTTGAGATACTATTACAATGACCACATATAACTGAAATTCAATATATAATAAAATTTTAATGTTTACCATTTTTTATTGCTTTTGCTCGGGAAGTGAGAAAATTTTAAAGTGAATACAGAGGAATCTATGTCCCAAAAGCTAAAGAATGGTTGAAAAAGAATCAATAGTGTTCTACCAGTGTAGTAGGTTACTACTGCTGTGTTACAAATGACCACAAAAGTAGGTGCTTAAAACAGTGCTCATTTATTACCTCGCAGTACTGCAGGTTTGTGATCCAGCAGAGCACAGCACAGGCAGGTTCTCTGTTCAGGGTATCACAAGACTAAAATCAGAGAGTCAGCTGGTTGGATTCTCATCTGGAACCTGGGGCTTTTCTAAGATCATTCCTGTTAACTGGCAGAAACCAGTTCTTTGTAGTTGTATATGGAACCCAAGAACTCAAGTTCCCCTTTGTTTGTCCACTGTCAGCCAGGGAACACTTTCAGTTCCCACAGACCACTCTTGGGTTCTCAGCTCATGTGAATAATGGAGTTCAAACACTTTCATAATTCTGCTTGTATGTGTGTATTTTCTTTTTCTTTTCTTTTCTTTTTTTTTTTTGCTAGCAATCAGAGAAAACTTTGTTTTAATAGGCTCATGTGACAAGGTTATGCCCATCTGAATAAGGTCCCTTGCTTAAAGTCAGCTGTCCAACATAAGGTGACAAAATTAAGGAGAAATATGACAGCTGACAGCATATTCATAGGTTTCATCCATACTCAATAGGAGGGCAAAAATCACCAGAGAGCCACCCTAGTGTGTTGACACAACAATCAGAAACTGTACTGCAAAAAAAAAAAAAAAAAAAAGAAAAGAAAAAGAAAAAGAAAAAAGAAAGGAAGAAAAGTAGATGTAGCCAAAGTGGAAAAAAAAGGTCAAAAAAACAGATCTAAGCATCTAAAGTAAATTAATGTACAAAAATGGGGCATTTTGAGTGAGTGAGAAAAGAGTAGCTTATTTAATAACTGTGGTTGGGATGACCAGCAATCTAATGGGAAAAATATGGACTAATCAAGAATATGAAATGCTTCTGTAGCGCCTGGGTAGCTCAGTCAGTTAAGCATTCGACTTCGGCTCACGTACATGAGTTCGAGCCCCACATCAGGCTCTGTCCTGACAGCTCAAAGCCTGGAGCCTGCTTTGGATCCTGTGTCTCCCTGTATCTCTGCCCCTCCCCACCTTATGCTCTGTCTCTCTCAAAAATAAACATTAAAAATTTTAGAAAAAAAGAGTTTGAAATGCTTCTTAGATATTCAAGTGGACATATATCAAGTGGTCAGTTAACTGTAAGAGACTTCAGGTGAGAGATTTGAGTAAAAATAAAAATTTGAAAGCATTATGTGCTTCGATAGTATTGAAAACCATGGAAGTGAAGGATGACATATAGAAAAGACCATGGCTAGAGAAGAAAAACATCCCCGGTATTTGAAAGAAGGTTGGATTAAAAGGTTCTTGTGAAGCAACATTATTCAGTATTCATTTAAAAAATCAAGAAATTCTAGGTGGCTTCGTCAGTTAAGGGTCTGACTTCAGCTCTGGTCATGATCTCACGGTCCTTGGGTTTGAATCCCATGTTGAGCTCTGTGCTGACAGCTCAGAGCCTGAACCTGCTTGGGATTCTGTTGTCTCCCTCTCTTTCTGCCCCTCCCCTGCACTCTCTATCACCCACGCGCTCGCTCTCTCTCTCTCTCTCTCTCTCTCAAAAATAAACAAACACTTATAAAAACCATAAAAAAATAAAAATCAAGAAATTCTATTAATAATCATCATATTCATATTAGAAAATGGTGGATTTGTTAGAGTAATGTGGCTTTCTCAGAGTGTATGATATTGGAGATGAATTCAACATTAATTTCCTTTCAAAGAATAAAATCAAACAAACTACAAGCCTTTCAGTAACTTCACAATGTCTAAAGAAAAAAGTGCCAGGAACTTAACATGGCATTAAGCACTCCTGATACCTGACCCCTCTTATCTTCTTGGTCAATTTCAAATGTAAAGTTTCTGTAACAGCAATTAGTTCATAATTTTCTTGTGAGTATAAAGTATTGTAATAGCCATAAGTGCATTTCATTGCACATAGCAAATACCCACTAAGCATTAGATATTATCTATTACCTACTGGATGTAGAGTCCTTGTCAACCTGCCAGAACTCCAAATTATTTATTCTGATCATGCCTTGTTATTTTAAATTCTAGACTACTATCGACATGCTTCCCTTCATCAGGAAGATGATCTTCCATTTTGTGACATTTCTATATATATTCTATCCATCCTTCATGGTCCTGTTGAAAGAATTACATTTCTTTTTTGCTATGTAGATTTCACTAAAAACCCTTGGTTTCCAATAATCCTTCGTCCCCAAAGTAATTAGGGTATTGTCTTTGGTTTATAAGTATGCTTTCTCCATATACCGAGAGGCAGGCTACATGTCTTTTATACCTTTGTATTCCCATTATGTTTGAAGAATGGCTGATTACATTTTTTTTCATTATGATTACTTAGGACTTTTCTTATAACCCTATTTTGAGCAACAAAAGCTTTGAAAAGAATTTTAGGCTTGGGTCCAATACAGAACTTGATAAATTAGCTGACAAGGGGTAAATGCTAGCTAAATTAAAGCTGAAACACAGTGACAATATATGTGGCTGCAAGTTAGGACTAGAATTTTACAACTTATATAAGACATATAAAGAGAAAAAGATAAGTGATATTGCTTCTTCTATCTGGGCAATTGCAACCCAGAGCTGGTTTTCCAAAAGTGTGTGACTAGAATCTTTACACTGAAAACTAAAGAGAATATACCCACAGAAAGAAAGAAAAGCCTGTGTCTTCATAAAAAAAGTCCTACATAATGATGAAACATGGCAAGATTGTTAAAAATGCAGCAGATATGTAACATCCTTCTTTTACCTCTTTTATCATTTGCTGAAAATTCCACACATTTGCTCACATTTGTCCTCAAACTGTAAGACTCTTTTTCTTCATTTGTTTGTCAAGAAAAGCAATGCATTTGCCCAAGGTGCATGGTCAGTGTGTACACTCCAGCTGGTAAAACAGTAGTGGCAGCCCAATGACCTGCAGCGATCCCCAAATTTGCACTGAGGGGTGACAGTGCAGGAAATTAGATTCGTATATTGCCTTCTCACCAAGAAACACTTTACTTTCTTTTACCAAAGGTGAGCTATGTGTATGTGTAGCAGAGGAAGAGGTAAAATCTAGCATGGGGAAGCACATCTGGTGCCAGGGCTGAAGCCATTGAATGATGAAAAACCGAGTACATAAGTAGTAACTCCATTATCTATTTCTTTATGTTTCACATCCTTGCTTTAACTCTTACAATATTTGTATACTTTTTTTTAAAGTGTATTTATTTTTGAGAGAGGCAGAGAAAGTGAGCCGGGAAGGGGCAGAAAGAGATGGACAGAGAGGATCCCAAGCAGGCCCCACACTGTCAGCACAGAGTCCAATGGGGGACTCGAACTCACAAGCCATGAGATCATGATCTGAGCCGAAACTAAGAGTCGGATGCTCAATTGACTGAGCCACCCAGATGCCCCAATATTTGTATACTTTTAATAATCCTTATGTCACCTTTTTCAGTTTGAAAATATTACAACGTCTCCCCTTTGGGACTATTCACAGGAAAAGAGACTGCCACATCTACAGTCCCACCCATTGTGACTATAGTACTGGGTTTAGGATACATTATTCTAAACATGTAATTTTCCTCATTACAATGTTATCTTTATTCATGTAGCCCAAGGCATTATCTGAAAAAGGTGCTATTTTGTTGAACCCTATTTTGGGTAGTTGCTACATTTGCATCTAAAAAGGAGAACGTAATATGCATTTTATTTCAAATGTATTTTAAAATAAATACAGTTGTGCTTAAACAGTATTAACAATATCCTGTGAGGACGTTGGTAGTTGGCCACATTTTGTAAAGCAACTCTCATACTGTGATTTTAAATTGGAAGAGCAATTACTATATGTAAGACCTAAGGAAAACTGACAAAAGCTGTTAATATAAGGACAGGTTGTTATTACAGCTACCTATCGAGAAGACAAGTAATTGATTGACAAGTTATCGCTTGTAAATAATACCTTGAGAATATTCTGTTTATTAAGGACTCACTAGCTGATGTTATTTCTATTCCTATTCAACCAGGAATTGGTTCTCTTATCCCTAAATAGTCAAATCATCTTAGGAGCAACAAGAGTATATGGGGATTCCTTTGCAAATCAGATTCTATTTAAAAATAATTTATCCAACCCATGAACACATTTATGCTGCAGGGTGTTTCCATCTAATCCTTTCCTTCTAAACCATGCTCTTGGAATTAAAATGAGAAGCTTTTGCACTTTCATGAATGCACAAATTTAATATCAATATTTACTCAACAATATTGTTTAATCTTCCCAGTGCAAAAAGAAAATCGTCAAACTTATTTCCACTGATAATTACTCAGCATGTACTCAATTAGCTCCCACCTGTGTTTTTACATCTTTGATAAACATAATCGGTTGGATAATTTCATGTATCTGCATATATACATATTATGTTCTAATGCTCTGACAAGAAATAATGTATTAGATTTACTATTTGAAAAAACAAAAGCTGGCCTGAAACTAGAAAATTCATAAAATGTTAACAACAAAAAAACTTAACAGAAATGGTCCTGTGATGGTGGAACAGAATAGTTTCCTGAATGCCACAGTTAAGAAAAAACTACAGTCACTTACATGATAGGTGAGTTATGCAGACATTTTTTGTGGTTGAATTAATTAAATAGAATTTTATTAGAAGATTAATAGAATTTATTTAGCATAGCTAGAAAAGGTACAAAATTTAGCTTTTTGTTTTCTTATATTTTTACTTCCTTGCCTGAAAAAAATGTCCCATCTTTACTGTTTTTCAGAATATTATGCACCTTATATAAAGAAAATCACATTAACTCATCCAGCCTATCTATGGGGGGGCATATCCCTAACCACTCTGAACTTTAAAAAAAAAAAAAAGATATAGGGTTCCTGGGTGGCTCAGTTGGTTAAGTGACTCTTGATTTTGACTCAGGTCATGATCTCACAATCGTGAGCTTGAGTCTCCTCTTGGGCTTGGCAATGAGCTTAGAGTCTCTGTTCTTACTCTGTTCCTCTCCTGCTTCTGCTCTCTATCAAAATACACAATTTTTAGAAATGAGATATAAAAATTTACAGTTTTTTAAAAAATATAAAACACTGAAGAAGAATTACTTGTAACAGGCAAATCCTATGTTTGGTTCTCTCATCCCTCAACAGTCCAATCATCTTAGGAGCAACAAGAGTACGCGGGGGTAAACACCTGTTATCCTAAGTGAGGGAGGCTTTCCTGAAATAAAAAGAGAACTGTATTCAAGCCAAAGCTAAACAATGAACCTTCAAGATTTATGGGGTCTACCATTTGCTTGATTTGATATTCTGAGTCTTAAAATACATTTGTGGCCATAAGAGGAAAATTTTATATTTTATAATCAGTACAGTTAACTAACTTCACATTTTGGGGTTTGGGGACAACTAATGTTATTTTAGCAAAGTCCACTTCTCCCTATTCTTTAATCAAAGAATGAGGAAATTGTACCCTCTGATCTCTTCCAACATAGCTGTTGTACAAACTTATATGGAGGTAATGCCCACAGGCATTTAATAAATACCTGCTAAGTGAGTTCTAGAAGAATAAATTAATGATTGAATTATTTTTGATTAGATCATGTATATTATTGCTTCTAGCATTTTCCACATTTCCCCCCCCTCGGGTATCATTTTTATCAGAATCACTCTGAGAAAAGAGATGTTACTGATTGGCTTCTTGGGTTCACTTCAGCTAGATCCACTAAAGCAGAATATCTACAGATGGTGGTTTCCCAGGCTGTCTTTTTAAAAGATCCTGAGGAAACTTTTATGTGGAACTCTTGTGTAAAAATTTAGAGACTGCTTTTCCTGTAAGGTAGAAATCCCAGAAAACAACCTTTCCCTCCATCTTCCACTGAGTCACAGAAGAAAAATATTTTATAAATAGAAGTTTGACAGTCCAAAAGAACCAAGCAAGTTACTTTTCCTGGAGTTTTACGTGATTTTATTAAATGTTTCTCTGTGTATTTGAAAGAAAAGTCAGTTACACCGACACCATCTCTTCAGTAACACACTTTAAAGAAATCAAATATGTTTAGTAATACTAATATAAAATAGTTTGCAATATCAATACTTATTGTAAATTGCAATAAAACTCACCCATCACTTATCTGTTCATCTGTAGTTTATGTTACATTCGGAAAAATGAATTCCCTGTAGGTAGAACTCAATAACCTTGATGGTTATAAGGGCTGATTAGTGCTATCATCACTCAGGATGCTACTGAGCTTCCTGGGGCTTTAACCCACCATACTGTGAGAATGCCTTCGATTGTCTATAATCCAGTTGTTAAGGGTACTTTGTAGATACAAGGAAGCAATTATAAAACAGAATCCATAGTCATCTTCAACTAATTTATCACTTGAAGATAAATAGTACCATGTCAATGGGCATCAAAGTAGCCTATAAAAACTGGGCAAAACACCGTACTATGTCGTCCACAAGTTTACAACATATTCAGAAGTGATCTGTTGTGTTCTCTAACTATGACTTCCCTTTCTGTAATGGAATGATCATATTTAATGCTAATCTTGGCTCTCTGGTTCATAGATCTCTAAAGTTTAAATTGTATTTTATATTAAAAGACAGTTGCTGCACATATCTTCATCACAATTGGGTTGCATAACTCAAAAATAAATAATGCTGTCTCAACCCTGTTTTTTCTCCTTGCTCTGATGTATGTTCATCCTATAAAGTGAATGGCAAATACACAGCTTAGAAGTTGAAGTTGTATATTATTTAGAATCCAGAGCAGGTGGCACTGTGGAATAAGCTAGGAGTCTGTTACCAGGGGTTACGCCCAGCTGAGTGCAAACTCTCCATGGCATGCCATGCATGTGGCAGCCATTTGCAGAAACTCTCTAGAAAATTTGAGGGGCATTTTTCTTTAAAAGTCTGAGTTTTCCAGGCTAGATAATTGCAAACTGTTTATGTTTGTATCCCCAGAGTCATATATTCTTCATGGGTTTCCTGAGCTACAGCATTTTCAATGCAGGATAAATTCTGTCTTACTCCCTTGTATCCTCATAGGACTTTCTAATGCCAAAACCTTGAGTTGTTTATGTGTATTTCAGGATTTCTTTTTCTTATTAACAGACAAAAGGAGTAGTTACAGTTAGAAGATTTGGTTTTGCAAGTGACATGGCCTTGCCCTGGTGCCAGGGTCTTCTGAGGTATATACTGACGTCTCCCAGCAGTTTTCTCTACCAAAAAATTCCTCAATAAAGGGTCATTAAAACAGAGGAGAAAAAGGCGGTACTGTTTTTGAATATATGCCATAGATATTTAGCAAAATGGCCACAAAGAGGAAAAAAAATACTATACCCAAGAACACTGGTATTTATATTAATATTAGTAATATTAATGTTATTTATATTGCTCTCTTATTTTGATAACATTCTTTTTTTCCCTATCAAATAAACTGGGGAAAGGAAACTGTACCCTTTTCCATTTTTCTCTGTTTTTTAGAATTAACCTTATAATTTATATAGTTTAACTTCATGGTTTCACAGATTAGAAAAATGAAGTAATCTTTCATCTAATTGAGTTATTCACTTCTCAAAATAATTCTTGTAATAAGAAATATCCTTCACAGGAGCGCCTGGGTGGCTCAGGCAGTTAAGTGTCGGCTTCTGGCTTCGGCTCAGGTCATGATCTCACGGTTCATGGGTTCGAACCCCACGTCAGGCTCTGTGTTGACAGCTATCTCAGAGCCTAGAGGCTGCTTCAGATTCGACGTCTCCCTCTCTCTCTGACCCTCCCCTGCTCATGCTGTCTCTCTGTCTCTCAAAATGTAAATAAAAAACATTTTTAAAAATTTAAAAAAAGAAATATCCTTCACATATGAAATTACACCCATTCTCATTCTTAACTTCCTAAATTTTATTATTATAGCCTATACTGATTTAAAAGTTGGTTTAGTCTAAGACAGCAAGAAAAACTTTCTAACCAAGAGGTTCATTTGTGAATATGAAATATTTAAAACTGCTGCAGCATGGATCAATTGGTTTCAATCTGCATTTAAGTAATAGAACCAACAAGCCTGTATTGTTGAGCAATTTGGAATTCAAATCAAAATCAAACACAGAGAGTAATATTTTATTTAAGGAGGTCATATTTTTGAAGCATTCTGTTCTGTATCTACAACTCTCCTGATGACTGTTCTAGATTTGTATCAATTTTTAATGAATATATGTGTTATAAGACTTGAACAATCAAAGACTTTTGAGTTTCCCTTATCTCTAGTCAAGAACTCAATGAGTGAAGGTTATAAATTTGTGGACAAGCCTTCTTTGGGCCCAATCTTATTTGTACTTCCTGCTGATTTGAACTACGAAAGCCTGATAATCTGCTACATCAATAACCACTGACAAGTTAATTACAGTGATTGGTCATGACCTGCCCTGCTGACTATGAAGGCTGAACAAGAGATTGGCATTAGATTGTTGAGATGATCTATTTTTTATATATTTTTTTAAAAGATGAGGATTAAACTTTAGCAAAAATGTCTTATCTAGTATGATATTTTCAACCATCAAATGGATTCTCTCTTGGATTAATTGAGTTTGAGACATAAAGGAAGAATTAGTAACAATTACCAAGATTTCTTGTCCAGCAATAGTGGTTCAAACAAAGCCCCGAAAACATATGCGTATAGCCAACCTTTAATTATCATTTTGTTTACCTAGATTAACAGGGGCATTAGGCTCTTTGTTTTTGATACTAAAATCATTTCCAAGAAACAAACTGTAATTCTTAGTCAAAGAGGAAAAGGAAGGAGATAATTTTTTTTTCAATTTTTTTAATTCAATTGATTGCTGATATTTATAATTAGGAAGATTTTGTGTCAGCTTGATAGGACTCCTATAACAAAGTATCACAAACTGGGTGTCTTAAACAACAGCAATTTACTATGTCACAAAAATGGATAGAAGTCCCAAATCCAGGTTTTCACAGGGTTGGTTCCAAATCCTTCCAGGCCTCTCCCTGTGGCTTAAAGACAGCCCCTTTATTCTACATCTTTTCCATTCATATTCTATGTGTAAATTCTGTGTCCAAATTGCCCTTTTATAAGGACACTAGTCATACTGGATCTCTGGCTTAATGCTTGCCATCTGTAAATGTACGAATATCAACATTTACTTTAGGCACTTCTGTTCTTTGAATGATACAATAATAACTTTTATTATCCACTGGTTATCAACTATGCTGTGCAGCAGCAGTTAAAACTAGTCTTTGCTGCATTTGGCTATCTTCCTTTCATGCATGATGACTGGATTGACCATGTAATATGCCTAGACTGACCTACTATGGAGCCAAAAGTCATTTTCAGTGGCTACTCAAAATAGTAAAACTGATCTAAAGACATTGGTTGAATTCTTGGAATTATAAACCTGGTTTCTCAGTTTCCTCCTTGGCAGAATGACAGATGTGCAACAACAAAATACTGGTAAAACAAACAAACAAAAAAACAAACAACAATAACAACCACAAAATAAGACATTTTAGGGGAAACTATGATGGTCTATCGAGCCCACAAATCAGACTTAATTTTCCCTTGATGGGGACAATATTCAAATCACAATGTGTCTTGTTAAAGTATTGCCTATCCTCTTGTTTAAATGACAGGGTTTCAGATTGAAAACTCTAATTTTGACTTCCTCTTGAAAGGAAAAGCCATTTCAACACCCATGGCTAGGAAGAGTCAAAATAGGTTGAACTCTCAAACCAGATCCCAGTTCCCTAGCATCAGGAATGTATATTTATCTTTGTGATTAAAGTTTCTTTAGAGGCTGCCAAGGTTAACAATTGAAAAAACAACACCAAAAACAGCACACATACACATACATTAAGAAGCAAGCAAGCAAAATCTCTTTGAAGAAATCACAAAACTAATCAGAGAATACAGTCTAATGACTGGACTGCAAAGGCAATACAGATTTACTTTCTACAAGAACAAACCAAGTTCCAGATACAGATTTACCTTCTACAAGGATAAAGCAAGCTCCAGCTCTGCCTGACTGTAAATACCTAATAAAAGTGAACATTTTAGAAAATTAAGCTAGCATCACAACTTTTAAAAAGGTTTACAAACAACTCCTCTGAATGACATTCATTCCAAAATTAAGGTGATCTTGTGATAAATCCAATAGTGGCCATGTTTTCTACCATCAACCAGATGAGCACTACCTTCTCTCTAAATTACAGCAGATAAATATAATTCATCACATTTCCATCTAATGATCAGCTGCTCACATGCAATTGCAGTGAACATGTAATTACATAATTTACTTAGTTCCTTACCAATTACATCTACCAAGAAACTATAACACTGAGAGAAATAAAAATTAAGCTATAGATGGGGCACCTGGGTGGCTCAGTCAGTTCAGTGGTCGGCTTCGGCTCAGGTCATGATTTCACAGTTCGTGGGTTCCAGCCCCGCGTCGGGCTCTGTGCTAACAGCTGGCTCAGAGCCTGGAGCCTGCTTCAGATTCTGTGTCTCCCTCTCTCTCTGACCCTCCCCTACTCATGCTGTCTCTCTCTGTCTCTCAAAAATAAATAAAAGACATAAAAATTAAAAAAAAAATTAAGCTATAGATACTCAAACTACTAGGTCCCGATGAAAATCTAAACACAGCCAAACAAAATAAATAACACACACACACACACACACACACTGTAATTGGGATTATGTGGCATTTAATTAGGGAACTGATTTTTTTCACAAGTTTTAGTCAGGTTCATTGCACCATAAATTTGATTCTCAATAATGTTAGAGAGCATAGGTTTGCAAACTATGGCATATGGGATAAATTTGGCTCCTACCTGTTTTTATATGACTGGTGGGATTAAAATATATTTTTTACATTTTTATGTGATTAAATTTTAAAAGATGATACAAGGAACAAAATAATATTCTCAGTTTTGCTTCCTGGCATATATAGCCTAAAATATGTATTTTGTGTCTCTTCAAAGAAATGTTTGTCCTAGGGCTACCTGGGTGGCTTAGTTGCTTAAGTGTCAAACTGAGGCTCAGGTCATGATCTCACAGTTCCTGGGCTCAAGCCCCCATCCCACAGCCCCTGACAGACTTTGTGTTGATAGCTCAGAGCCTAGAGTCTGCTTCAAATTCTGTCTTCCACTCTCTCTCTCTCTCTCTCTCTCTCTCTGTACCCCTACCCCCGCTTGTCTGTCACTCAATAATAAATGTTAAAAATTTTTTTAAAAGAAAAGGTTTCTCTTAATATTGAGTACACTGAACTCACTAATAAACTGAAATGCTGCTATAAGCTAATCATCATATTTTGAGCTAAACTCTTAGTTCAAAAATCACTTATCAAGTTAGCCTCCCCATCCTTAGGCACATTTTTTTTTAAAGCTATACTAATCTGGTTACATCTTACTTTCTGGCCATCATTTAAAAAGGAGACATGAAGTCAGATAAAAACCTATGAGACTTGGTAAATTAGTATCCATATTATTTTACTCAACAAAATGATTTAGCCACCTCCTTTGTACTTGTGCTCTATGTCAATGTCCACATTATTGGCTTTGCCAGCTGTGTGCAGAGCTGTGTACTCATCTAGCAAATGAATATTAAAAAGGCTGTGAGATGAAGTGTGTGATGAATTAAGGTTCTGAGATGCTTATGAGGTATGAGGTAGAGACACAGGAAATTAGCTCTAATATACTCTTGAAAGGACACAGGTCTGAACTCAACTGACTCCATGACAGGCTTCAAGTTTCCCCTCTGACCATAGAGGCCTAAGTGTTGGTTTCTCAGAATCATTAGACAATAAAAGGGCATAGATTGCTCAACCAGGGACCACCCTAGTTAACACCCAATCAGAAGCGGCCAGCTAAAATGCTTAACATTCCTAAGGCAGGCCTAGAGATAGAAGCTACAGATAATCACTTATTGCTTAAGGCTAGTTACACCTTACGTGGGGGTCCTGGGTCCATTCTGTAATTGGTTAATACTCTAAATGCTGTGATTGGGTCCCGCCAATAGTTATGAACGCTCTAAACAATGTGTATGGTTAAAGTTACTGCCAATGATGTTATGCAATAATGATTGGATCACTGCACCTGTGTCTCAATTTCCTGTAACTCCCCCTTCCCAGAGCCCATAAAGGCCCTGCTCAGCCCTTGTTCCGGGCTCTCAGCATGAATCCACTGTGCTGGTGAAATCTGTGAGCCTGAGCTTAGGCCCGGCAAGCTTAAACCTGTAATAAAGCCCTTTGCTTTTGCATGCATGCCTCGGTCTCCCTAGCAGTCTCTGGTTTTTGAGGATGATATTGTGATCTGGGTATAACAGTCTTCTTACTCAAGAATAGTATGGCCTAAAGAGTAATATGGCCCAACCATAAGTATGTATTTGGAAGCTGAAACATATTTGACATCCACCAAAGACAGATGTGCAGAGAATAGAAGACTAATCCGTAGGGATTACCCAGAGCTACCAAACCAGTAACAATACTGGGAAAGGGGAAAGAGCTTTGATCTAATTCTAAGAAGGAAATCCTGGTTATCACAGTATCGAATAGTTTTAGAGCTATCAATTAATGGAAGGTTTTTTAAAAAGTGAGTCTTCGTTAAGAGAAAATGTGTAATCACAGTCAAAGAAGATAAAGAGTTGTTTGGAGAAGAAAATAAATTATACTGGATCAAAACAAAAATTGTACTGGACAAAGTTACACACAAGCCTACTGCATTAAAAAAGAAGGACCACATAGTTCAAGGTCAATGCCACTGAAATAAAGGGCTAAGAATCTTAAGAGATGGGGGGGAGGATCTCAGACCATCTGTGTTTGCTAATTGGTTTTGCCCCAAGAAAAAGTAAATTTTCTCCTATCTTCAAGTTTTACAACATGGAGCAAGGATCCTACCAAAGTTAGTTTCCTATTTTTCTCAGAAACTGGCAGATAGGGGCTTCCTTGATGATTACATTTCAATGGAATGGCTTCTAGCCTGTGTGAAAGACATTCCTGAGTTATAAAACTGTCAGCAGTCTTTTTAAAAAGATTTACATCTCAAAGGGGAGAGAAGAATGGACAATTACACTTTTTTTTTTAAGTAGATGTTCTAAGAAAAGGGTAGTACCGGGCCTCCAGTCAGGAAAAAGCCTAGGTGAATTTCAGTCAGTATGAGTGTATCTTTAAGGCTCTCCTGGTCATCTAATGTGAGGAGTGAATTCAGAAAAAAAAGACAAAGATAATAAATTACATCTTCAAGAAACTCAGGTGTGAAGAGATGTAGGCTGAGAACTGGAGAGAATGAAGAATGAGAGACTGAATATAAATTTTTGTGACAGAAAAAAAGCATTTTATAATCTGAAAGTAAGAGGAAGAGGATAGAGAGATCATAGGAATAACCAAGGAAATAAAGTTTTCCATCAACAGTCAGAGTACGGACGAGAGCTTCTCTTCCACTGAGAAAAGATAAAGGAATCAACAAACTTTTCTGAAGCACAGCCTAGCCGAAGACAAATAAAAGTAAATTTAAGTTAATTTTCTCTAGAAAAGAAGCCTGTCATCAGTGGAAACCTTACAGCTTCATGCTGAAGAGTTTCAAATTAAAAATTTGTTAATACTATGGTCTTGAAGTTGAAAACTTACATATAACTACCCTAATTCTTCAGACATTCAAGAAAAAAGAGCCACAACTGATGACCTTAGAAATCATTTGAACGCTCTTGTTGCCCAATAGTGACTCTGCTATTTTTGGAGGAGTGACAAGCTATTAATAATCAATAGCTGTGTAGAGCAAAAGTGGGACTCCAAACGGAAGGTTAAATGCAATCTTCTTTCCAGTCTGTAAGAAAAATGATGTTATAATCTTGAGTTTTTATATGGATGACAAAATGCTGGAAAACTTCATGTGACAAAATTAAAATATACCTAAAAATAAATGGGCCCTGGAGAATAAGTAAACTCCTAAATCAGACACAAAATTCTCTAATGCCATCTGGAGTGGTGGTTTTTACATTTTGTGGAGTCATGATACTGCAAGAGGGTGATGAAATCCACGGACACATAAATTTTCTCTAGTATAGATGGACTTCATCGCCTTTGCTCTCAGTTGTGTAAGGG
>NC_043701.1:87391044-87427073 GCF_006229205.1 Suricata suricatta
ACAAGTACTCTGGGCAATGTGAATGGTTAAACCTGCTGTCAATAATATTGTATAATAATAATTGGATCACTGTACCTATGTCGTAATTTCCTGTAACTCCCCCTTCCCAAACTCATAAAAGTCCTACCCCACCTTTGTTCGGGGCTCTCTGGCTCTCTCCGTTCCACCAGCTTGGAGTGAGCAGAGGCCCGGGTTCGAATCTGCAATAAACAACCCTTGCTTTTTGGCTTTGACTCTGGACTCTGGTGGCTCATTTCTGGGGGACTCCCGAATTCTGGGCATTACAGTTGAAAATGGTATCCCAGGATAAAACACATAAAATAGAAAGTGCACGTCATAATATCTGAGAAAGAATAGGAAAAATATTAAGACAGCTTCTTCTCATAAATCAGCATACGGTTTCAGATAAAAAATATTACTTCTGTTATATTTCAATATTACATAACTCTATGGATTTACTTTGGTAATATTTCTGCAGAAAAGAGAATACAAAGTTTAAGCTCTAAGATCTGAAGAAAACTTTAAAAATATCTTCACATGTGAATCAAATTGTTGTGCTGTGACACAAAATGAACCCCAATGGAAGATATTTGGTACTTCAAATGCTTCCCAGTAAATTAAGAAGTTTACAAATAAATATTCATTAGTAGTGTTAGGAGACATACATAAACACTTTTCCTACAAAAATCACTAGAGAATCATCCACATCAGAGCATTCAATAAAAGGTGACCCTGTAAGAAATAAGCAATTGATGATTAAAATTTTGCATCTAATGTAAAAACTGAGATTGTAAAATGCCAAGTATTGCTTTGATCTTTAAATCAATGTAATTAAGAAAAACTATGTCATCTGACTTGATAAATGTGGTTTCACTTCAGATCTTACAGATAAGTGAGGAAACACAAAGCATATAAAATTTAGGCGTTTTCAAATAAAATAAAATGGAAACCAGGCTTGACAATCCTCAAAAATTATTTAAGCCACATAAGCCAAACTATACCCACATTATCATAGCAACATAAGCAAAACTTAGGTTATTTCTTGTAAATTCCTCTGATAATCATAAAATAAACAAGTCATCTTCCCAAAACAGTACAAGATGGTCACTTTTAAGCAATTACCTTCTATCTGGAAACCCCCATTTTAATAACAAATCATTGTAAAGGTTAAACGACTTCCTCATTTTCACTTTATAAGCCATCTAGTGAGGTCATGCCTCTGAGCTTCCTACCAGTTTTGAGTCTGATGTATGTTTGCTCTCAAACAGTTTCTCACTCAACTCAATAAAATATTCTTATCAAGTAAACCTCTCTGAATTTTCTTCTAACAGTAGAAAGCTAACAAAAATTCCAGACTAATTTCATTTGCTTTAGTTTTCAAGTTGATTAAATTTTTAAATATGGTAGTGGGGAGAGATCTAGAAAATAAGATTTTCTTTTTAAGTTTATTTACATATTTTGATAAAACGAGAGAGAGCAAGTTGGGGAGGGAGGGAGGGAGGGAGGGAGGGAGGGAGGGAGGGAGAGAGAGAGAGAATCCCAAGCAGACTCTGCACTGTCAGTCATATCCCAACACAGGGCTCAAACCCACCAAGTAGCAAGATCATGACCTGAACCAAGACCAAGAATGAGATGCTTAACTAGCTCACCCCTAAGATTTTCTCTTTTTAAGTTATTTATTTGGGGATTGGGGGGGGGAGGGGAGAGAAACACGAGCAAGCATGTGGATGTCCAAAAGCATGAGTAGGGGAGGGGCAGAGAAGAGGAGGAGAGAGAATCCCAAGCAGGCTCTATACTGTCAACACAGAGCCTGATGTGAGACTCAATCTCACAAAACCATGGGATCATAACCTGAGCCAAAACCAAGAGTCAGATGCTTAACCAACTGAGCCACCCAGGTGCCCCAAAATTTTGTTTTTAATGAAACGATTCAAGGAATGTTAAGTGGGGGGGGGGGGGGGTAGCACACCAAACAAGATGCAGGACAGATTAATGTATGCCACAGAAAAATGCTTACAGAGTAAATACTTAGAAGTGGTTCCCTTTATGAAGTGAGGGATAACAAGGTTTCAAATCTACCTATAATTGAGACCAATGCTTATTACAAATTAGCAACTACTTCATCTCCAAACCATCTCTCAGCCTCAGCATTTGATGAAATATAATTATTTAATACCTACTGCATTAGACCACAGTAGATAAGTCTAGTGATTGATCCTCACAAATGAAATCTTGATCTCTAGAGAAAAACAAAGCTATGGGAAAACTGTATGGCAATAATTGCCACTGTGGTCTCCAGGCTAATTATTTCAAACCTAAATAGCAATGTTCATAATCTCCTATGAGTTGCCAACTTATTAATTCACTATGAAAATGTATGTGCAATGGAACATATCCAGTAAAAATAAAAATGAATCTCAATTGTTTCACTAAATTGCCTATTACTATCAATATCACAATCAACTTTTGGGGATAGCTATAATAATGCTAGTCCAACCAAAGGATAAGTAGACAAGCAGCAATGCCAACAATAGCATTCACCCATTATTAATATACTGAAGGCTAAATGCCCATCACAGTGCAACTTTTTGTTGCACTGTTGACAAGTTTGTTCTTACTGACGTGTAATGAAAATATACAGTAGCTGTATGCCCCACTAGCTTTAATATAGTGAAATAAAAGATAGCAACCACACATGAAGGCATGTATCCATATCTATAAACCTATATTCATTAAGATATGTAGATAAATAAGTATATATAAGGCAATCTCAAAAGTCATAGTATATTTATAAGCTTTAGATGCTCTGTAAAGACAATCTAAATACTGAAGCAGTATTTTAGGCTACTAGGAAACATAACTGAGGACCAAGTTGTATAGCTGGAATCTATCCAGCCCTTTCTCCCATCCTCCTTTCTTTTTTTCTTCTTTCACTATTGCTTTCTTTCGATATTTATGATGCACCTTCTCTGTACTATGCACTGTTAAGGATGTTGGGATACATTTTGAAGAAGGTAGGGGGTAGCTATAAAATTCTCTGCCTTTTAACGACTCCTTTCCAGGGAGCAAAGAGACCTGCAAAAAGTCCAAGACAAACAAAACAAATAATGCATAACATTTAGAAAACATGTGTGATGCCAGATAAAGTAAACGTTATGAGTAAGACAAAGGAGAGTAAGAGAATAGAGAGTAAAATGTATGGGTTGGGAGAGGAAAATGGCAAAGCAAGATTTTGCCAAAGAGATGACATTGTAGTAGAGATGTAAATGAAGTGAAGATCAAGTCATGTGATAGATAACGTGGCAGAAAAACTTTTCAAGATGAAGAAATCCCAACTAAAAGCCCTTTCTGCAGTGAGAATGATCTTGTTGTGAACAATTCGACAAAAGCCAGTGTGGTTTACCTGGAGTGATTCAGAGCTGCAGGACAGAGAGTGAATGTGGACAGATGCACCCAGGGCTTTGGGCCATGCTATGAACTTTGGATTTTATCTGGTTACTATGGCTGTTACGCAGAGAATCACATGACAGACAACTGTTGGCTGGTTGCTTTTTTTTTTTCAATCAAACTACAAGTTCAGAGTCAAGTTTCAAATGGACATAGGTTCATCATTCCATAAATCACATTTTGATAGAGACTATAAGAAGTATGGTATGCTGAAGTCCTTTTGGCCACACATGAACCGTATTACTTAACATATGCACAATGTCTTTCAGCCTATGAAATACTTCTATTACATCATCCAATTTCACACTCATAGCTTTTTATAGTACACAGGTAACATATTTGAATCCTCATTTTACATATGAAACAATGAAGTTTACAACAAATTGACCACAGTCAAAATACTAGTAAAATCAGTCCTTTTATTTTTTTAAAGTTACTTATTTTTGAGAGTTGTGTGTGTGTGTGTGTGTGTGTGTGTGTGTGTGTGTGTAAGCAGGGGAAGGGCAGAGAGAGAGAATCTGAAGCAAGCTCTGCCCTATCAGTTTAGATCTCAAAGCAGGGCTTGAACTCACAAACTGTGAGACCATGACAGGAAACCAAGAGTTGGACACTTAAATGAATGAGCCACCCACATGCCCAAAAAGCAGTCCTTTTTAAATAAAAAAAATATATATATGTATACATATATATAATATATATACAAGTCTCTAGAAATGAATCACTAGTAGGAAAATCCACCAAAATATGAATGTGGCATAGTATACAGAAAACACAAACCAACTTTCAACTTCATCTCTGTGAATACTCAGCATGGTCTCTTCTGCTCTATTCACGGGCAAAGACTTTCTCAGGTAAAGCTCTTATCTTACACTTAAAACCAGTTTCTTTGGTTGGGGAATGTGCATCAAACTCCCTGGGGGTTTTCTTCATACCTGTGTCTAACTCCCTTTGGTTAGGCACTAATGTGAGGCACTATTGAATCACTGTTATCTTTTAAAAGAAAGCAACAATCCCAAGGACTAACTCAGACATGAGGATTGCCATGCTTTGAAAGAAACTGAAGATGTTTAAACTGAATGATTTTAACTTCATTATTTTACTATGCCTGGGCACCGGTGTAATGATCATTAATATAAAAAAATATTGTTTTGTGACAGTATTCTGCAAGTCCTTTTTACCTCTGTCCATTTTCACAATTAGAGTTCACCGAAGGTTAAAAATATGCCATAGACAGGTTACGCTAATTAACTAGGTAAGTACAGAAACTAAAGAGAGCATCCAGGCCTGGTCACCACCAGAAGTTAGAAAGCCATGAGGTGATTATATGTAAGCACAGCACAGCTACCTATGGAATAGGTTCAATTCTTGAACTCATCACCAACAACATCTGCCTTATGGGATCAAGCACAGTTGGGTTTTTTTGTTTGTTTGGCTCAATCTCTTACTCTCTGTCTCCTTTTAGCCTGAGGACATCAGAACTCTCCTTTTAGGCAGTCTTTCTATTTTACTGAAAAGGTTATGATATTGTTTCTCTGAAATATTATAAGAGAATGGACTTTATCATAAACTGATAGGTGTGCAAGTACTTACAAATTTTTGTTTTAATGTCTAAAAGATTTTTCAAAAGTTTAAACAAACATCACATATTCAACAACTCTAGCTACTTCAGATATTGTATCATTCTTCTAGGTTTCTTCTTAGTAAAAAATGAACTATCAAAAAGGTATAATTATCTTGACACATCAGCCAAGGGAAAGCAAGCAAGCCATAAAAACTATATCACCATCTGCAAATTTCAAGACAAAACCCACTGATACTGTGTAGATGCTTCATTATTCCTGTGGATCACTCCTATCACATTCAAGAGAAAGTTATAGGGGCGCCTGGGTGGCTCAGTCGGTTAAGCCTCCGCCTTCGGCTCAGGTCATGATCTCACGTTCGTGGGTTTAAGCCCCACTTCAGGCTCTGTGCTGACCGCTAGCTCAGAGCCTGGAGCCGCTTTTGGTTCTGTGTCTCCTTCTCTCTGCCCCTCTCCCTCTCATGCTCTGTCTCTGTATCAAAAATAAATAAGACATTAAAAAAATTTAAAGAAACGAAAGCAAGCTATGGTTCACTGCTTTTGACTTTATGCCTTTACAACTCTTTAAGTAGATACTGTGATTTTTTTCTTCCACCTTATTAGATATAATTGACAAATAAAAATAAAATGTTTCATATGCACAACATGATGATTTAATATTTGTATACATTTTTACGCGATGATCACAGTCAAGGTAATTAACACACCCCTCATCTCACATAAATATGAAAAGTGTGGTACGAACACTCAGTATCGACTCCCTTATCAAATTTCAATTAAACAATGAAGTATTAATGAGAGTCACCAAGCTCTACATAAGATACTCAAAACCAGCTCATTTCATAAATGCAAGTGTATATACTTTGAGCAGTATCTCCCTATCAACCCCATCCCAGCCCCTGGCAATCAAGATTCTACTTTAGGTTTCTGTGAGTGTCTTGTTTTTTGTTTGTTTGTTTGTTTGTTTTTTACATTCCACCTAAGTGAGATCATACAGTATTTATCTCTCTGGGTTTGGTTTACTTCACCTAGCACAATGCACTCCAGGTTCATTTGGGTTACTGAAAATGTCATCATTTCCATTTTTTAGGCAAAGTCTGAATAATATTTATATATACATTACATAAATTTGATTTACTCATCCCTTACTAAACATTTACACTGTTTTCATATCTTGGCTACTATGAATAATGCTGCAATAAACATGGGAGTGCAGATGTATCTTCAGGATAATGATTTCATTTCTTCTAGATACATACCCAGAAGTTGGACCACTGGGTCATATGGTAAGTACATTTTTTTTAGGATCCTCCATTACTATTTTCCATAATGTATATGTCAGCAAATCAAGCACCCTAGAAGAAATGGACTAGAAACATACAATCTGCTAAGACTGAATCAGGAAGACATAGGAAATCTGAAGACTGATTACTAACAACAAAATTGAATAGGTCATTGATAAAAACCTCCCAAATTTAAGTCCATGACCAGATGGTTTCCTAAATTAATTCCACCCAACATTTAAAGAAGAGTTAATACCTATTCTCCTCGAACTATTCCAAAAAATAGAGAAGGAAGTTATTCCACAAGATTCATTCTATAAGCCAGCATTACTCTGATATCGAAACTAGACAAAGACACTATTGGAAGGAAGGAAGGAAGGAAGGAAGGAAGGAAGGAAGGAAGGAAGGAAGTTAGTTAGTTAGTTAGTTAGTTAGTTACTTAGTTAGTTAGTTACAGGCCATAATCCCTAATGAACAAAGAGACAAATATCCTCAACAAAATATTAGCTAACTTAATTTAAAAATACATTAAAAGGATCATTCACCACAATCAAGTAAGATTTATTCCAGGGATGCAAAGATAGTTCAGTATCCACAAATCAATGTGATACACAGCATATTAATATAATGGAAGAAAATCATAGAATCATCTTAATAGATGCATAAACAGCATTTGATAAAATTCAGTATCAATTCCTGATAAAAACTCTTGCATGGATTTAGAGGGAACATATCTCAACATAATAAATGTCATCTATGACAAACCCACAGCTAAAATCATACTCAGTGGTAATAAAGCTAAAATATTTTCCTCTAAGATCAGAAACAAAACAAAAATGTGTATTCTGACCACTTCTTTTCAATATAGTAATGGAATTCCTAGCCACAGCCATCAAACAACAAAAAGAAATAAAAGACATTCGAATTGGTAAGAAAGAAGAACTGTCACCATTTGTAGAGGGAATCATATATACAGAAAATCCTAAAGACTTTACTAAAAAAGCTATTAGAGGTAATAAACGAATTTGGTAAAGCTGCAGGGCACAAAATTAACATATAGAAATCAGTTGTACCTTTTTAAGTCTATTTATTTTGAGAGAGAAAGAGATGGGAGGGGAGTAACAGAGAGTGGGAGAGAATCCCAAGCAGGCTCCACAGTGCCAGTGCAGAGCCCAACACAGGGCTCAAACTCACAAACTGTGAGATCATGACCTGAGCAGACACTTAACCCACTTAGCAACCCAGGTGCCCCTGAGGTTCTACTTTTATATACTAACAACAAAGTAGCAAAAAGAGAAATCAAGACAATAATTTCATTTACAATTGCTTCAAAAAATACCTAGGAGTAAATTCAACCAAGAAGATGAAGGATCTGTGTCTGAAAAAATGTAGGACATTGATAAAAGAAACTGAAGATGACACAAATAAGTCAAAAGATATACCATGCTCTCTGAGTAGAAGAATTAATATTGTTAAATTATCAACACCATCTAAATTAATCTGCAGATTCAATACAATCCCTGCCAAAATACCAGAGGCATTTTTCATAGAACTAAAACAATCCTAAAATTTGTTTCGAATCAAATATCCTGAATAGGCTTAACACTCTTGAGAAAAAAAAAGCACAAAACTGGAGATACCACAATTCCAGATTTCAGAGTATACTACAAAACTATAGCAATCAGAACAGTATGACATTTGCAGAAAAATAAACACATAGATCAATGGAAGAGAATAGAGAGCCCAGCAATAAATCTGTGCTTATGTAGTCAATTAATCTAAGAAAAGGGAAGCAAGAATATGCAGAAATTATAAGATAGTTTAATAAATGGTGCTTGGAAAACTGGACAGCTACATACAGAAGAATGAAAGTGGACCACTTCCTTATACCATACACAAAAATAAATTCAAAACAGGTTAAAGATCTAAATGTTAGACATGAAACCATACAATTCCTCCAAGAAAACATCTGCAATAATCTCCTGGACATTGGATTTAGCAGTATTATTCTGGATCTGTCTCATTAGGCAAGAGAAACAAGAGCATAGACTCAAACTAAAAAGCTTTTGCACAACAAGGGAAGCCACTAACAAAACTGAAAGGTGACCTACTGAACGGGAAAAAAATATTTGCAAATCTATTTTCTAAGGGGCTTATGTTTAAAATACTAAAAAAACAAAAAAAAAACCCTCCACACCAAAAACCCCCACATAATCCAAGTGAAAATGGGTAACCTGAATAGACCTGTTTCCAAAAAAGACATTCAGGTGGCCAACTGAGGCATGAAAAGATGCTCAATATTCCTAATCATCAGGGAAGTACAAACTAAAGCCACAATGAGGTATCACCTTATACCAGACAGAACAACTAATATCAAAAAGACAAGAAATAACAAGTGTTGGCAAGGATGTGGAGAGCAAGATAATTCCTATTATTTGTGGAAATAGTCACTATGGAAAAGAATATGGAGGTTCCTCCAAAAATTAAACATAGAAATACCATACAACCCAGTAATCCCACTTTGGTCATTCACCCAAAGAAAATAAAAACCCTAATTTGAAAAGACACATGCAGCCCTTTGTTTATTCTAGCATTACAGAATAGTTAACAATATAGAAGTGACACAAGGGTCCAGTGATAGATGAGTAGATAAAGATGATGTGTACACACATCCATCATGCAGTATTAGTAAGCCATGAAAAAGAACGAAGTCTTGCCATTTATGACAACATGTATGAACCTAGAGGCTATTATGGATAGTGGAATAAGTTAGAAAAAGACAAATATTATATGGTTTTACTTATATGTATTACTTTTTTAAAAACATAGAAATAGACTCATAAAAACAGAGAACTAGTGGGTACCGGAGGAGAGGGGTGTGGGAGATAAATCACCGAGATGAAAAGTACAGCAGAGGGAATACATTCACTAAATTTTATAATTACTTTGTATGGTGACTATGGTAACTACATTTGTGCTGAGCATTTTGTAGTAAATACAATGGTGGGGGGTCACTATGCTGTGTACCTAAAACTGATCTAGTACTGTATGTGAACAATACTTCAACAACAGTGTAGAAAATAAAAATATGTTAATCACACAAACGACACGTTTCTAAGGACATGTAAGAGGAGAATCATTATCTTATATACTGTCATGGTCATACTTCACAGAAGACATTACCTGTACAAAGTCTACACTGCACTATTCAAAAGGAGAGATGACTTCAGGAACAGCAGAGAAATGAGGTAGAAGGTATTATGGAAATTTCCTTCGGTAATTATTAGTTCCTTCATATTTTTCCCAGTTGACTCATATATGAAGCTTTGAGCTAGCTACTGCACTAAAGCAAAGATTAGTGTCAGATCATGGAAGGAGAAATGCACTCTGAATGCACATGAAATCAGTGGGATGACCCAAACTTATCGTAGAAGAAAATAACGCCAACAGATCAAAAGAATGAAACAAAAACAAAAAAGTTATGGAAGAATGAGCTCTAAAAGAATTTCCAGACTAGCTTTCGAGCTCCCTACATAAAACAGTTCAGCCCTCACACTTGTTTTAAGTAGTCCATTTGTTCCAACACCATTCAAATACTATGGAAAATATTTTAGCGTAGCAACAATTTTGTGTCTGCTTAAGTGTGACTTCATCTGCAAGAAACACTTGGCAACAGGAGCAAACTGCACCTAGCATAAGAAAGCTGGGTAGGGATACAAAGTACACATACATGACCACCATCTCCGTGTGTTTTATGAGCCACGCCCATTCACAGATGGTGGTTCAGCTCTCTAGTTCATTTAATTCTCCTTCCAACATTTCAAAATAACTCATAGCTCAAACACTTCCAACTCCTACACCACAAGCAACCTTCAGGTCCTTTTAAAAATGTAAAATGTGGGGCTTCTGGGTGACTTAGTTGGTAGAGCATCCAACTTCAGCATAGGTCATGATCTCACAGTTTGTGGGTTCATGCCCCATGTCAGGCTCTGTGCTGACAGCTCGAAGTCAGAGCTGGGAGCCTGGAGCCTGGTTCGGATTCTGTGTCTCCCTTTCTCTCTGACCTGCCCCTGCTCACACTCTGTGTGTGTGTGTGTGTGTGTGTGTGTGTGTGTGTGTGTGTCTTGCAAAAATAAACAAAATGTTTAAAAAATTTTTAATGTAAAATGCTACATTTATATTTATATATATATTTAAACATTTAATATCTAAATGTATGTAATTTTTATGAGGTTCATCTTTGGTGTGTAGGCCACTGACCAAGTTTTTGAGGGTTGTGCTCATTATCTCTAATTTCCCCATAATCCCTATGTGTTTGATTACATCATTTTGCCTAGCAGGTAACCATATGACCAGAGAATATAGTCATGTTATATTAGAACTGGCTCTACTGGAAAATAGCAATTCCAATGATACATAAACTAAGATAAATTCACTCGCCCATACTTATGCAGTACTTCCTATGAAAAAACACTGTAAGTGAAGCATTCATTTTACCTAGCCAATATAATCAATGACTAACAATTATTTTTACCTAAAGATGTTTCTTTTTAGTAAAAACAAATATATTTTTAAAGCTGTTTCTTTTTTCAATATACCTTGAAAAATTTTTTAATTGGGGCACTTGGGTGGCTCAGTAGGTAGAATGTCTGACACTTGATTTCAGCTTGGGTCATGACCCCAGGGCCCTGAGATGGAGCCCCACAGTGGTTTCAGTGCTCAGGAGGGAGCCTGCTTAGGATTCTCTCTCTCCCTCTGCACCTTTCCCCTACTCCTGTGTACATTCTCTAAAATGAAATAGTCATAATAAATTATTTTTAAAATTGTTTTATATATTGTCAAGTTGAGATTAAGAACCTCATATTTAGGGGCACCTGTGTGGTTCAGCTCATTAAGTGTTTGACTCTTGGTTGCTGCCCAGGTCATGATCTCATGGATTGTGAGATTGAGTCCCACATCAAATTCTGTGCTGACAGTGTAGAACCTGTTTGGGATTCTCCCTCTGCCCCTCCCCCGCTTGCTCTCTCTCTCACACAATAAATAAACATTTTTTAATTATAAAAAAGAACCTGATTTTTAATTTGCAATAAAAATTTATAATTTAATTTTTTCCAAAAGGTCAAACCACAAGCACCTGCCAATAAAGTAATAAAAAACCACAGATCAAACCATGGACCCCTAAATCTGAACTTTTTAATGCTAAACAAAATACCAGCAAATAAAATTTAATTAGATAGAAATTTACTTTCTATTTCATTTATTATAACTTAAAAGTGCAACAGCTATTTGTCACAGTCATGTCAGATTATTCTAGCAATATATAAGATTTTATCCTATGATATCGCTATCATGCTATAAGTAAAATTATGTGAACCAAAAAATGAAAAATAAGACTTTTAATCAACTCAAATGTTTTGGTAAGTTCAAATACCAGTCCTCCTTAAAAAAAAAAAAACTATTAAAGAGAATCATTGCTCAAATTAATCTTATATTTAAAAATAATAAAAGTTCCCTGCTAAAAATGGAAACGTAATTCCGAGTAATTCTTTCATTCTACAAGTCCTAAAACATACAAGTAATGATGCATACCTAACAGCTATTATTCGTACAAATTAAATACATTTCAAAAATGTTCACTTAAAAAGTAAAAGTAGAAGAGAACCAACTGAAAACTATTTATATAATTAGTATGTTTGTTAAAGGCCTGCCTGCTTTCAGGTACAAAAGAAATGGATAATTTAGTGGATAAGAAAATGATTAACCAAATTATTAATAATAATAACCAAAGTAAAGCAAATAATAGCTAGTTTGGAATACGGTCTTTTTTTGGGGGGGGAACACACTAAACTTTCATTTTAATATGCAATTCCTTAAATATCTATAGCACATCCATGTGATAGAATATGATACAGCTTTAAATTGAATGAGAAACTCTACGTATTGATTTGGTATGAATGCCACAGATAAACTGTAGATCTTTATGGAAATGCAAGCAGAACACAGAGACCAAAAAAAAAAAAACTTTGTTATTGAATGGGAATAAATCATTTGTAAATATATTTTCCCCCAAAATAACACACCAGGAGGACTGGAGATTTAAAACAAATCCAGTGAAATTATAGAAAAGTTCAACCAGAAAAATTAACAGACATAATATTCTATAACAATTAATGACAAGGAATTTGTATTATCAATTATAATAGTTCAAGAGCATGCAATCATATTGATATAAATAGAAGGCAAGATATAACTTCAAAAGGGAAGCTTTGAAAAATATAACATTTAGGGGCACCTGGGTGGCTCAGTCGGTTAAGCATCTGACTTTTGGTTTGGGTCATGATCTCATGGTTTGTGAGTTTGAGCCCCACATTGGACTCCGTGCTGACAGTGTGGAGCCTGCTGGACATTCTCTCTCTCCCTCTCTCTTTGCTCCCATCCTGCACTCTGTCTCTCTCTCAAAAGTAAATAAACTTAAAAAGATAAATAAATAAAAATAAACATTTAATATGTGATAAACCACAATTCAATAAAAAAATGCATTGTTTAGTAAACAGCAATAGGGAAATAAATAGTGGTGAGGAAAAGAATCAATATAGGTGTTCAACTCCCCATAGTGCCCTCAAGTCCAAATTAAAGTATTGAACAAACCATGCAGTATTTAATACATAGTAGCAGAATATATACTATTGAAGCTTGAAAAGATGTGAGTTCTTTGTGTGCAATCTTTCATTCACACATGTGACAGAGTTTTCTTTTTTTTAATATTTTTACATTGTACTACTTGTTTTGCTTGTTGCGGGTGTTTGCTTATTTAATACATTTCGTCAGGGACAGAAGTTACATGCTGTTTTTTTTTTTTTTTTTTACCCTAGGAAGTGTGTCTTGGGTTTTTCCCTTATTATTTTCTTTACTTTTTTTCTTTTTCTCTTCTTTTTTTGGTGGTGGGGGTGGTTATGTTTAAATGAAGTTGCTTTTACCACACCAAAGACTTAATCATCCGTTTCCTATATAAAAGGTAGCTACGTTTTTGCATGGACCTCAAGTATATTGTAGTATGGAGGTGGAGTTTAAGGAAAGGTATTAAGCAGGCTGTGTTGTAGCTTATGGGCAAGTAATATATTGTATCATGTATCTTGAATGCATCATAGATAAGCTGCTATATAACAATTGCCACTTCAGATAGCTGCGAAATTAGGTGATTAACTAGTTGTTACTTAACCTTCTAATTTCTGTATAAGTCTAATTACATGAAACAGAAGTTGGGGTTTTGATTTTTTACTTTGCTTTTCTATTCGGAGTGTCATTATAACTACTGTATTGTAAATGATGGAAAAATAATTGCATATGTTAAAAAAATTGTGTTATATTAAAAAAATAAAGTAGTGAACAATTACTGCAAATCATAGCTGTAACAACAATAAAATACTAAAAGATTAAAAAAAAACTAGAATGAAGTTATGTATATGTTTCCTGGATAAAAGGTGTGTTTTTAAGCAATAGAAGTATGTAAATTACAAAAAGTTCCTGCATGTTTGAGACAAGCCCTAGGTGTCATATGTAAAAGATGAATCACTGGGTTCTACTCCTGAAACCAATGCTATACTGTATGTTAATTTGAACTTAAATAAGTTATTTTAAATCTCCACTATTCAATAAATTTGCAAAATAGATGACTAATATGGATTACTTAAAGACGAAAGGCCACTTAAACAGATTTTTATAAACATTAAGATCACATAAAAAATAGGTAAGGCATTGACCAGTTTATAAAAAAATTAAATATAATGGAGAAATACAGAAAACTTCTGTATAAAACAGCCTATATAAAACTTTACTACTCATCAATGTAAACAGAAAGCAAAACAATCAAAACCAGGTTTTATTTAATCAGTAAACACGTTTAAATGTTTAATACTGAATACTGGTGATGCTGCAGTAAGGCACAGCCTCTCCTGCTCTGCTAGTGGGGTACTGTATTACCTGACTATGGCGACGGCGACCAAGTACCACAGCGTGGGGGGCTTAAACTATGGAAATTTGTTTTTTCACAGTTCTAGAGAGTACAAGTAGTCTGCATTTAAGGCTTAGGAGTGTTGCTTTCTTCTAAGGCCTCCTGCCCTGGCTTGTAATGGCCTTCTTTTGCCCACATCTTCACATGGTCTTCGCGCATGCGCATGTGTGTGTGTGTGTGTGTGTGTGTGTGTCCTAATTTCTTCTTCTTATGAAGACATCTCATTGGATTAGGGCTTCATTTTACTTTACTTCCCTCTTTAAAGACTCTGTCTCCAAATACAATCACACTGTGAAGTATGTGGGGTTAAGATTTCAAGATGTGATTTGGGGAGATGGAGGCATAATTCAGCCAATAATGGGTACCATGGTAAAAATTAGGCTGACCAAGGAGGACTATTCAAAACTATTACAGTAGGAGACAGGGACCAGAGTTCAGTGTGAACTCTACTCCACTGACACCAAGGACTGAAAAATTTTAAGACCTGAGTGGGGGAAGAGGGAGATCTTAGGTTACCTATATTTGCTAATTGGCTTTACCAGAAAATGTTTCTTTTCTCGTCTTCAGGACAGGAGGGTAGGGCCCCATTTACCTCGATGATTACATTTTAAAAGTAGGGCTCTCAAGTTTTTGGGAAAAAAAAAAAATCCCCAGGTAGTAACAGTGGCCAAGAGGACTTTTTAAAAGATTTGTATTTGAAAGGGCACAGAAAGAATGGACATTTACAAGCTTTCTGAAGTAAATGCACTAATAAAGGGGAATTTAAGGGTCTAGAGTTGTGGAGAAGGTTGTCCGAAGTTTAATCAACCTGAGGGAACCAGGAGCCATCTTAGTGGGGTGGGGGGAAGGGTTGCTTTTCTCGAACATTTCTTGTAAGCATTTTGAGGTATGTATCAAAGCTCTTATCAACTCTCACCTTTCGAACAATTCATTTTGTTTTAGAATAATACTTTAATAGGAGTATTACTTTAACAGGTAGTAAATTGTAAATTTCAATTTCCAAATATGCAAATAATTGATTATGATATGTATATATCAGAGCATAGGATCTAACCATTACCAATAAGGTTTACTAGAATTTTATTATATATAAAATGCTCATGACTTATTTTTAAGTTTATTTATATTTGAGAGACAGACAGACAGACACAGACCATGAGGTGAGGAGGGACAGGGAAGGAAGACAACACAGAATCTGAAGCAGCCTCCAGGATCTGAGCTGTCAGCACAGAGCCTGGTGCAGGGCTTGGACTCTCTGACCATCAAATCATAACCTGAGCCACAGTCAGATGCTAATCCAATGAGCCATGCAGGTGTCCTGCACATGACATACAAAGTTGTATGGCATAATCCCATCTCTAAATATTTTACATAAGCACATTTTACATATATATGTACACACACACACACACACACACACACACACACACACACAGAATCAGTGATCAGGGCACTTGTGTGGCTCAGTTGGTTAAGCATCCTACTTCTGCTCAGGTCATGGTCTTGTGCTGACAGCTCAGAGCCGAAAGCCTGCTTCATAATCTGTATCTCCCCCTCTCTTCCCCTCCCCTGCTTGCTCGATTGCCCTCTCTCTCTCTTTCAAAAATAAACATTAAAAAAAAGAGAGAGAATTAGGGATCAGATATATCTGAAGAACATCTGAAAATATTTACACTAGGCATCTGTTATAGAAATATGACATTTTATATTTATTTTTATACGTTTCTATTTTTAAAATATAATATAGCCAGTTATGACCAAGTAGAAGTAACATGGCATATAGATCTATCAGCTTAATATAAAGAGCTCTGGAAGGGCAGAACACTGTTATTAGTGAAGGTGAGAATTTGTAACTACAAAATAATGCCTCTTTGGCATAAAGATTACTTTAGGCTGATCCTTTAAAAAATAGAATAACTAAAGGAGGGCTGGGTGCCTGGGTTGTTTAGTCAGTTAAATGTTGGAATCTTGATTTCAGCTCAGGTCATGATCTCACGGTTCACAAATTTGAGCCCCACATTGGAATCCATACTGCCGGGGTGGAGCCTTCTTGGGATTTTCTCTCTCCCACTCTCTCTCTCTCCCAAAAATAAATAAAAATACGGTTTAATATAAATTAATTTAAAAAATTAATCCAAAACCCCAAAGGAAAAGCACTGAAAAATGAGTCAAAGTTACCATTTGGTAACAGAAATTTACAATAAGACCCTCTATTTGTAAAGGTGTGTCCCTTCTGTACCAGGAAGAGAAAGGTGACTAAATCTGAAGTAACTCAGTGAAGCAGGCACTGACCTAAATCTCTAGACAACTGTTTACTGTGCTTTGCCTGGACTGGTCCCCAACCCTAACATCATCACTTATCATTAGCTAGAGATAGTATTTTGGGGGTGGGGGGTGGTTTGAGCCATTTCAAGGGAGCTACTCCATTTTACAGGGTCTCTCTTATGCATCTGGAAGATATGTATTTTATTAAACTTCTGTTTTTCCCCCTGTTGATCTATATTTTATTACAGAAGGGTCTCGGCCAAAAATGCAGAGCAATAGAGGGAAAATTATTTTCCCTTCCCTAATTAACATTTTAGAAGTATGTCTCTGATGAGCTTTTGTAGGCTAAATGTCAAAACTGAAGGCACGTTAATAAAGAGCCAACTACTATTTTATTCTCTGCTTCCCAACTCAGGCAATGAAGGAACATTGTTAACATTCTAAAACAACAAGGGAGGACTTTTTGAAGTCCATTCCCTCTTGGGTCACTTCATTTTTTTCTTTTTGCTTCATTTCATTCATCTGAAGCTCGATGAGGTTTGACATCTCTACCCTTCTTGGCTTTCTTTCTCCTTCTCCTCATGTTGTGGCAAGTTTCGGTGGTATGCTAGAGCTAGCTTGTACCAGCTTTCATGAGTTGATTGTGCATATCCCTTTCTCTGTGCTACATGCAGTGATGTCAAGTTTGTGTGAAATGTACAAAGATGTAATTACTCACACCAGGGACACTGGCTACAAATCATGGCACTTTTTGTTTTTTCCTTAAGGGCCACAGGTTACATGTCTATCAGCACCCTACTTTTATTAGGATTGCAAATCAAAGCAATGCAAAGAAAAGCAATCAGTAATTAGAAAAAAAATTGCCTTTTAGATGCTATTAAGACTGTGAAGATGCAAGGTAACTAGGACTTGTAGACATAAATTCAAAAAGGCAGCTATATGAAACAGGATATTCTTGGATAAACTCAGGGCTGCCAACAGACTAAAGCTTGGCGGGAGAGAGGTAAAAAGAAAGGAGAGAGAGACCAAAAGGGTGACTTTATAGTACCTGTGTAAGGAGATTCAACATTAGTTAAAAAAAATAATAAAATGGAGGGAAAGAGTAAACAAATGATTGCACAATCCTGTAAATCCTGAAAATGGAGGGATTATAGGTTTCCCTCAGAAGACCTATAGCACTCCCAGAACTCAAACAACTTCTAGTGTGTTCCCAAGGGATCTTATACTTCATAGGACCTAGCAAGTTACTATAGGTCTAAGAGGAACACAACTGAGAAGTGTCAAACAAATAAACAAGACCAAGTTTTCCTGCCTCTGCCTGGGTATCTGATAAGCACATATTGACAGAGAGCTATGTTAAGAAAGAGGGAATAAATCCTGCCTGAAAAGAATCCTAACTGGCAAATCAATTTAAACAATGATGGTTCTAAACTGGAAATCGGTCCACTCACTTATCTCCCCCATTAAAGCCAGCTGATGATTTTCTATTGTCAATGGGATGAATTTCAGGATGCTTAGCATAGTTTATTAGGCAATGCATGATCTAGCTTTTCCAGTTCTCCATGTTTTGCAAATTCAGCCCCGCATATCTCACCTTGACGTCTACATTTCCCCCCAGTATCCCCACCACACACTAGATTCTCTGGCTCTGCATATGTTCAGGGAACATACTAAAAGTTCCCATCCCACAACCCAATTCACCTTGATCTGCAAGTCATACTCTGTCAAAGTCAAGACTATGTTCATTCAGTCCTACATGAGCGCCATGCACTGTACATAGATGGGCAGGAAGTATTCCAAACGGGTGTTTAAAGTATGTAAGGGTTATTTATAGTCTCTAGGGAAAGAAAAATTAGTGGCTAATTACAGAGTGTAATTTTTATAGTATTTATTCTTTACAGGTTATGAAGTTATAGGTCATTATGAAAATACCCAAAGAATCTCAGCGACTAGAGTTTAAATCTAGTTCTTTGCTTTTATTTTAAATAAAAATTCCCTTATGTTTTGGTCAGAATGTGCTGGTGCCATCTTATAGTAACCTTCTAACCATTCTCCTTTTCTTATTCAAAAGAAATCTGGGCAAAGGATTGGTTTACTGAAAATTTTACTAAGTTAGACACAGTATATATTATTACTTAACTCTTTGAGGAAACATGTCTGTGTAAATATGTATACACATGTGGAGAGATACAGAGTCACAATCCAAACCCAACACAACATAAAGGAAATAAGAAAAAAATCAGAAAAAAGATCAAGACTTGGGTCAATTTTCTTTTAGATTAACGCAATAAATTCCTTTCACCACGTGCCTCTTCCCCCAAATCACACCATTCTGCTTAGCTTGACCAACTGATGTTTTCTGTGGATTAAAAATGAAACCTGTGGCTGTATCTACATCCTTCAATCAAGGCTCATTATTCTTAAGAATGACTAACATTTAGTTCTGCGAAAATGTGCCTAGCAGGCAGTTCCATAATATAGTTTTTAACAGTGTTAATGTCTATTGCCAGACATCTGTTTTAAACCTATCTTCTTTATTGTACTTACTCCATTTAATTGTATTATTTTGGTAAACAGAAGAAAGTAATTTAGAATGACATCCATCTGAATCAGCCCCAAACTAATTAGCTTTTTCCCTCCCCAAAAGACGTAAAAACAGATGTTTTTGTAACTCTGCCCTGATACTGCATATCTTTTTATTGTAGAATCAATTTGCTTAATCTTTTCCATTGTCTGCTTTTAACTGATGTTACTACTTCCAATCTTATATAGAAGTAGTCTTAAAACATTTACTCTTGAAATTTTTATGTTTTAACCACTATTAACTTCCAAAACTGACATCCTTTGACATGAAAGAAAGAAGATGCAAAAATGCCTCTCAGTGAATTGGCTGCGCATTTGGAGTGGAAGGACTTCAAAGTAGGCAGTGGAATCCATGAGCAAATACAACCTCTCAAGAAGTTATTCTGTGCCGTCAAGTAACTGTCCAAATTTTCCCTTCTATAAGATCAAGTCAGGCTAGGTGACATC
The DNA here is from genome assembly GCF_006229205.1 of Suricata suricatta. Classification (NCBI taxonomy): domain Eukaryota; kingdom Metazoa; phylum Chordata; class Mammalia; order Carnivora; family Herpestidae; genus Suricata; species Suricata suricatta. The sequence goes on from NC_043701.1 coordinate 87,410,660, forward strand.
TCCATTCGAGGACAGAATCCTGGCTTTTACTCCGTGTGTGTGTGTGTGTGTGTGTGTGTGTGTGTGTGTGTGTGTGTTGGATGGAAAAGAGTATTAAAAGAAAACAGTGGCAGTAAAAGAAAAGTAACAGTAAAAAAAAAAAGCTGGTAAAAAGCTAAAATGGATCACTTTTCTTTTCTTTTTAATGTTTGTTTATTTTTGAGAGACAGAGAGTGAGCAGGTGAAGGGCAGAGAGAGAAGGAGACACAGAATCTGAAGCAGGCTCCAGGCTCTGAGCTGTGAGCACTGAGTCAGAAGCGGGGCTCGAATTCACAAACTGCGAGATCATGACCTGAGCCGAGGTTGGCCGCTCAACCAACTGAGCCACCCAGGTGCCTAAAATGGATCACTTTTCATAAAGCTAGAAAAAAAAAAAAAGACTAAAGGTTGAAGATGTAAATAGTGCAAAGCGGTACTAACAGTAATTCTTCACGTTTATATAGTATTTAAGTTTCCAATATTTTTCATGCATTAAAACTTGTTACTGATGACAATTCTGTGATGGAACAAGATAGATATTAGTCTTCCTTTTTTTATAGTTCAAAAAAAAATCAAGGCTAAGAAACAATTAAGTCAGATAAACATGAATATAGGAAAATCTATATCATATACTATTTTTGCTCTACAGACAGGACTTATTACAAGCATCGATCTACACTGCCTGGGTTCAGATCTCAGATGCCTAGGTGTCACTGATTCTTTGACCTTCCTGGGCCTCAGGACACTCATCTGTAAAATAAAGATCCTGAAAACAAACTCATCGTCAAAACTGTGTTAAGGAGAGGTGCCTGGGTGGCTCAGTCGGTTAAACATCCGACTTCGGCTCAGGTCAGATCTCACGTTCGTGGGTTCAAGCCCCGTGTCAGGCTCTGTGCTGACAGCTCAGAGCCTGGAGCCTGCTTCTGGTTCTGTGTCTCCTTCTCTCTCTGCCCCTCCCCCTCTCATGCTCTGTCTCTCTCTGTATCAAAAATAAATAAAACATTAAAAAAAAAACTGTGTTAAGGATAAAAAAAACCCTGGAAAAACGCTAAGCACTGAGATGGTTGCTTGCCCTCACGAAATATTAGCTGCTATCATTATAGTCAAGGTAGTGACCGACAAAAGGAAAATACAGCCATAGCATCACTAACTTAGTTTAGCTTCCCTTTAGGGAGTCCTGAAGAATTAAGGAGACAAAAGGAATGTGTCAAAGGGACTTGAATGAGTAGTAGCAAAGACCCTACTTCCTGGCACCAATGCTGAGAGGGGTTAACCCCAGCCTGGGCCGTCTCCTCCAAGGAGCAGTAGAGAGCCAGGATCTTCCCATTTACAAGGAATTTACATCACCCTAATAAGGGCTTTTGTTTCAAGACAGTGTTATAGAAAGTCATAACGTGTGAATTTAATTCCAGTCTGAGAAATTGTACAAGGGTAAGCATGTAAGTTAATTACTTTTAATGTTGAAGACAGAATTAACTCACATAGTAACATCTGGTGGGCCTGTTTGCTTTTTCAAATTAGGATAATTAGAACTGACAAACTACCTTCTTTCCAATTTCTCTTTCTCATCATCCTTCAGATTGCCAGTTGCTTTTTGTTGTGTGGGGGGGGCTTCTTTCATTTTACTCAGCGTCACTCAATTTGTTTTTACACTACGCCATGGCAGTTGTCATCTGTCGTATCCCGCGGGCCAGGCCACTCATCCCTGGGCGTTAGGCATACCTGTTTCGTCTGCCCCTACCAGCAGGGCGGAGAATCATCACGGGTCCTTCTCCTGAGGGAGGGAGAGAAAAAGGGGGCAGGAGAGTGAGACGCAGAGAGTAAAGACAGAACTCAAGGTTCTCCGATCAGGGAACTTTATTCAGAAAACTGTCTTTTATATAGGTTTCAAGGTGGGAAAACAAAGCAGCTGACCAAGGTCAGTTACCTGGTAAGCAGAGTCAAATGAATATCAAAAGAAAAGCCCAGATTTGCCTCAGCAATGCTGGGAAGGGGGGAGTTAGCACTGAATAATCCAAAATACGGTTTTGATCTTTGGTGCACCTTGGCCACTCACGTCTGGCCCAGCATGACAGACGCCAAAGTTATTTTGACCAGGAAATGGCAGTCTCCAGCCTCTAGATGCAAATCTTGTTTGCTGGTTCACTCTTTGGAGAGTGAATAATCCTTGCCTGAGGCAGACAGAAAACTTGGCGCCCCCGACAGACAGTCATCACTACCATGCCACTGCCCATTTTATATTATGTTGAAATAGTGCTAATATGAAAGAGGTACATAGAATTTAAATGCTCAGTACTCAGCATCATTATATAGTATTCATGAAAGACACAAGCTGCAAGACAAGTTTCTAAAAGACTCTCCAAAAGGTGTTTATTCTACTCTTCCTAACTCTTAGCACAGGTCATGGCATACAGTAGGCATTCAATAAATGTCTGTGGCACGAAGGACTGAATGAACCAGTCAATTAACGATGTGTTATTTTGTGGGGCTATATATTTGTTGGAACACAATTATTTCACCTTTATTATAGAAGTCTCTTTAATTTATATTTTACTTTATGAAATACTTTGTTACATTTATTCAAATATACATTTATCTCCCTTAGACGGTGTCCCTTTCATCCTGTGCACTAAAAAATTCTTTCGTTGCTAGGGAAAATGCTTGCATATCTAAAACTCTGTGATCTATTTTTTATTACGAGTACAAGGATAACTCATTCTTATAATTTTATAATGATTTTCTGGATGTTCTTCATAACTGATACAATAAAAAGGGCACTAGTATTCAGAACAGTTGAGGATTCATTTCAGCCCTTTAAAAAAAAAATCACTTCAGTTTTCTGTGCCCAATCTTATCTATACAATGTCAATGATTATAAATTCATTTTCCTTAGCTCAGAGAATTGTTCCGAGGATTAAGTAATTTGGTAATAAAAAGCTAAATAAAATTATTAAATTAGAACATATCTTTATATGTTTCAGGATTTTATTCTACCTGTTTAGGAAAAACAATAAAATATTTTAAATACATTACTTCAAAAATATATTTTTTCCCTCAAAGTATTGACATTTTTATACAGTAAAAATACAGTACTGTACTTGAGTAAAATAAAATTTAAAATGAGAGCATCTACTTAAAATCCTTGTTGTAAGGTTATCTGAATTTATAAAATACAAACTCAGAAGGTCAATAGGCAATTAATATTCTAACACACAGTCCAAATCAATCAATTCAGGTATTATATATTCTCTAACACTTTTCATTTTTTCCATGTTTGTCTAAAAGTGAGGTTATATTTTCACTAGAATACTTGTGAATATGTCTGAAACCACCTCTTAGAGATTTTAATACTATTAAATACAAATCTGAGGACTGTGACCAATATTAAAAAAGAGAACTTCAATCAAGTTATATTATACCTAAAACATATTTATCAGATGATGGGAATAAAAATTCTCAAGCTCGCTATCACACTTTGTGGGACTATATTTGAATGCCAATAGAAAGTTAGATCTTCCTATTTCCTAATTCCTCTTTAATATTTGTTCATTATATTTATGCTTAGATAAGCTACTTTTGAAAATTTCCTAAGCATTTTTTAATCAGCAATGCATATTGATTTCAAAAGGTCTAGCATACAGTATAATTTTTTAATCATTAAAATAAAGAGAACTTTTAAATCTTCTAAATTGACAATAGTTTCCATAATATCTTAACAACAGGTAAGTATATTACAGAGTCTAGGTCAAACAGTACAGAATCTACCAAGTTTAAATGCACCCAAAAAAACTATAAATGGTAGTATTTCAGTGATAATGTTATTGAGATTATTCAAAGTTAGAATTTACTCAGCCTTAGGTGACCTAACAACTGTGGAGTATAACAGACATCCTCATTTCCAAGACATTAATGAAGCAATTAGCAAAGAGATCAACGCAAATTGCAAGCAGTTATGAAGAAATGTGAATTTAAAAGAAAGAAAACTAAAGCCGTTGAATATATAACTGTTTTCCCTATTCAGCACCTTTGAGGATACCCTGGCTGCCCATTAAAAATGAGTGTCTGTCAAAGTTGTTGCGTGTAAGATGCTCTCCTGTTTTAAACAGGTGTACCAGATGATAAAACTCACCACAGACCTTTACCTCCAGAGTATAGTCAATTTTCACACAAAATCCTCCAGCATTTGCAAAGTATTTTTTATTCTAGGACCCTAAAGCGTACTTCAGAAAAGGAAAAAAATGGGGAGAAGGGGATTTATTCCCCCTGAGGGTCTTTCAGTCCCACACAGTGAGGCAAGAGTCACATTAACTATACATAACTTTAAAAATTAGAGAACACCCTCAAAGACATTCTCAACCCACAAAGAATTAGTACATTTGACTTCCCATGGCACCTCACCTATTGTCAAAGAAAGGTTTTACAGAATTTTTTTTGGTTAAGACACCAGGCCCTAAATGCAGTCACTTGTGTTCAGTCCCAAATTAGTAAACCAAGATTTAAGACCTAATATAATTGCAGTCTCAGCCATGAATTGCTGAATAAAGCAAATTTGATCTTTCAATTTACTCAGTTGAATTTCTGTCATTTAACAGTTGGGTTTTTTTCTCACTGGCCTGTAATGTTAGCTAAGGAAAAATTCCTTTCATTTCTCAATGGAATTAAGTCCTACTGTATGAATGTATAATTATTTAAAGCAACTAAACTAAGCAAACTGATTCTATTACAAAAATATACATAATGTCTTTTTTAAAAGGGCAAAATAAAAATTAGGGGGAATATGCTGTTTAGAATCCTAGTTGTGCCAGAGGCTGTGCCACTTTGGGAAAGTCCCTAATTTTTGGTGCTTAAACTTCCCTGCCTGCAAAATGGGGTAGTAAGAGAACCTGCCTTATATATTTGTGAGGTTTACATTAATTAAAACAAATCAAATCAACAACAAAACAAATTGAGAACTTAGAAAACTATCTGATTTCTGTAAATACTCAAAACATAATAATAAAAGGAACAAGAGAAATAAAATACAATGAAATACTAACCAAAAAATGCAATAATGGAGCACTACAAGAATAAGAAAAACATGAGACATATAGAGAATTGTAAAATACCAGACATAAATCCTATTAATTACATTAAATGTGAATGAACTCAACAGTCCAATCAAAATCAGAGATTAGCTGATTGGACAACGCAAAGATCCAACTACATGCTGTCTAAAAGACACTTCAGATTCAGAAACACAAATAGGATGAACATAAAAGAAAGGAGCAAGATATATTTTGTCAAGAATGGCCAAGAAGAGCTAGAATCACTACAGTAGTATCAGAAAAAAATGATTTCAAGACAGAAGCTGTTTACTAGAAGCAAAGGAAATCATTCTATAATGTCAGGAAGACCTAACAATTATAAACATTTGTACTGAATGACAGTCAAAATACGTGAAACAAAACTGACAGCATTCAAAGGGAAAATAATTCAACAACAGTAGTTGGAAATTTCAATATTCTGTTTTCAACACTGGATAGAACTAGCAGATCAACAAGGAAATAGAACGTTTAAACAACACTATAAAGCGAACAGTGTTAATAAACATCCATACAACACTCCAACCAAAACCAACATAGTGCAGATAGACTATTTCACACCATTAAAAATTAAGCCTCAATAAATTTTAAAGGCTTTAAGTCATAAAAAAAAATGTATGGAATGAATTGTGTACCCCTAAGTTTCATGTTAAACCCTAACACCAAATACCCTAGTATGTGACTCTATTTGGAGACAGCCTTTTAAAGAGGTGCTTCTGTTAAAATGGAGCCACTTTGGTGGGCTCCAAGCTGATCTGATTGTTATCCTGAAATGAGAGATTAGGACATACAGAGAGGCACCAGTGGCACGCATGTACAGAGGGAGGGACATGTGAAGAGGCAGGAAAGGGAAACCATCTGCAAGCTAGGAGAGGCCTCAGAAAAAACAAACCCTGCCAGCAATTCACAAATATGTGGAAGTTAAATGGCACACTCCTAAATAACCAATGAATATGAAAAATGAATGAAAATACAACATACCAAAACTTACAGGATGCAGCTAAAGCAGTAAAGAAAAATTTATAGCTATAAATGCCTACTTTAAAAAAGAGACACATCTTAAATTGCTGATATAACCTATCCCCTTAGTAAACTAGGAAACTAGAGAATATTAGACTGATTACAAGCAGAAGAATGGAAATAATAATGACCAAAGTAGAAATAACTAAAATAGAGAAAACAATTGAAAAGCCAACAAAAAAAAAGTTGGTTCTTTGAAAAGACTAACAAAATTCCATTTACCATAGCATCAAAAAAATAAAAAGTGCAGGAATAAACTTAAACCCTCTTCAGAGATAATTTAACCTCATTTATCAGCACTATGTAATTCCACTCAAAGAATTTTTCCAAGTTAAAGCACACAAAATGACTTCTGTTATCAACCTAATAAATATGTTCCACTAGAACACTACTTCTCAAATGGGAACCAGGATTATACCTGTTCACCATACCCTCACTTATCTTGGGTATTTAGACTTATCATGACAGATTTCCATCACATCAGTAGTTGTATTTCCTTCAAAACAATATCTAGAGGTCTCTAAAATAAAATAAACACAGTATTTAAAAATTTATAAGAGATAACAGAATGTCTTTACATCCTTACTCTTCAAATAAAATTTTTATAGGAAGAATCAAACAGCTAGAAAAGATGGCTCAAAACTTGTCCCTAACCTTTGAAACAAACAAACAAACAAACACTTTTGATCTAGAACTCCCTCCACAGCCCACTCCCCCACCAAAATTAGTCTAACTAAATCTACCGGAGTTGTCATTGGCAATTATCTATTACTTAATTTCCACCTACAGAGCAAAATGGGGGTTCCCGTAGCTATGGCTAATACTCTGTTACTCCTTTATAAGTAATATAGGACACACAGAAGAGTGTGTGACTAAACAAAATAAAGCTACCTTACTATCCAAAGCAGAACCAAATGGATTCTGGGACATATTATCAGTACTTGGGTTTCATAATCCAGCTACTTGACTTCAAGAAACCTATTTTAAAAACTTCCTTCCTTCCTTCCTATCTTGAGGTAGGCCTGTATTGCTTTAATCTTTCCTGTTAGAACAGCTTTTGCTGCATCTCAAAGATTGTGGACGATTGTGTCTTCATTTTCATTTGTCTCCATGTATTTTCTGAATTTCCTTTTGACTGGGGTTGGACCATTCACTGTTTAGTAGTATGTTATTTAGATTCCACAATTTTGTTTTCTTTCAGATATTTTCTGTGACTGATTTCACAGAACTTAAGTAACTCAAAATTTGTATAGAACCACACACAATTCCACATAGCCAATGCAATCTTGAAAAAGAGGAACAAAGATGGAGCTGTCACAATCCCAGACTGCAAGGTATACCACAAAGCTATGGTAATCACAGCAATATGGACCAGCACAAACCCAGAAGTGGAGATCAGTGTAACAGAATAGCCCAGAAATACACCCACACTTTTATGGTCAATTAATCAATGACAAAGACGTCAAGAATATAGAAGTGAATAAAGACATTCTTCAATTAATGATCTTGGGAAAACTGGAGAGCTAAAAGCAAAATAATGAAACTGGGCCCTTTCTTATATATAAAAATGAACTCAAAAAGGATTAAAGACCTAAATGTGAGATATGAAGCCATAAAAATCCTGCAAGAAAACAGAGGCAGTAATTTCTTTGACATCAGCCATAAAAACCTATCTAGATATGTCTCTTCAGGCAAGGGAAGCAAAAACAAGAATAAACTATTATCAGTACACCAAAATAAAAAGCTTTTGCAAAGCAAAGAAAACCATCAACAAACAGAAAGACAACCTTCTGAATGGGAGAAGATATTTGCAAATGACATATCTGATAAAACATTAATATGCAAATTGGTGCAGCCATGTGTAAAATACTATGGAAAATCCCCAAAATTAAAAATAGAATTACCATATGATCTGGTAATACCACTACTGGATGTTTACCCAAAGAAAATAAAAACAGTAATTCAAAAGGATATATGTAACTCTATGTTCATTGTAACTTTATTGTAATAGCCTGATATGAAACAACTTAAGTGTCCTAGATGAATGAAGAAGTGATATGTGCACATATATGTATATATATGCATATATACACATACACACAATGGACTATTACTCACCCACAGAAAAACAATGAAATAATTACCATTTGCAGCAATATGGATGGGCTTAGAGGGTATAATGCTCAGTGAAATAAGCCAAATAACATAGGATTTCAATGACATGTGGATTTTAATAAACAAAGGGAAAAAGACTCAAATATTGAAAACAAAGTGGTAGTTGCCAGGGCAAAGGGCAGAGGGTGTGTAAAACAGAAAGGATTAAGAGTATACATATCTTGATGAGCATTGAGAAATGCATAAAATTGGTCATTATATTGTATACCTGAGGCTAATATAGCACTGTATATTAATTATATTTGAATTTTTAGAAGTCAACAAGAAAAACACAAGACAGTAAAACACTGGATGGAATGTTTTACTCACAAACAGAAGAGACAAACAAGATCACCTTCAGTACTGTCAATATTCTTGACATATTCAGTAGTGCTGTTACCCCCACGCCAGCAGGTCCCTCCCAGTAGATGACACAAGGTCACTAGCCTACACACATCTATCTTGTGCCACAGAATGCAGGACCTGCCTCCTTCTACAGGAGAAAGATACAGTACCAGAGTTAGCCAAGTGCCATATGACATACATCCTCAGGCAGAACAAAGGCCTCTACACTACATACACACCGGAACAGGAAAAGATATTCCCAAACAAACCTAGCACGAGCTGGTAGAGTTCTTTATCTCCTCCAAATAAAGTGTTTCCAGCCCAAAACTCATTCATATGTGGCCAACTAGCGGTATCTGACTTATGGAAATACACAGTAGTAAGGGGCAGTTTTCAATAATTGGCGATGGGTCGATTTAATACACAGATGGAAAAAAAAAGGAAACTTGACTTTACACCATTCATGGAAAAACTTTTCCATTTGAATTGTAGATATTAAGGTGTAAGGCAAAGCAATTAAGCTTTAAGAACGTTTTCAAGATTTCAAAAGTGAGGAAATTTAAAAAGAGGAAAAAAAAGAAACACTGACCAAAAAGAAATGAATAATCTGAGCTACAGAAACATTAAAGAAGACTTTTATCAAAATACATAATTAACAAGTAAAAAGTTAAGACAAGGCAGAGAAAGACAAATAGCATATGACTTCACTCATATATGAAATTTATGATACAAAAGAGGTGAACATAAGGGAAGGGAGGCAAAAACACAAAACAGGGAGGGGGACAAAACATGACAGACTTAAATACAGAGAACTAGGGTTACTGGTGGGGCTGTGAGTAGAAGAAAGGGCTAAATGGGGAAGGGGCACTAAGGAAAACACGTGTTGGGATGAACACTGGGTGTTATACACAGAGGGGATGAATCACTGGAATCTCCTCCTGAAATCATATTGCACTATATACTAACTTGGAAATTGAAAATTATAATTGTTAAAAAATTAAAACTGGTGAAGATATTTGTTGATGTATAACACATACAGTTGACCCTTGAACCACTCAGGGATTACTGGCAATAACCTCCACACAAAATTTCTCATGACTTTTGACTCACCAAAAGTCTATTAGTCTACTGTTGACTATAAGCCTTACTGATAACATAAACAAGTGATTTACGTGTATTTTATATGCTGTATATATTGTATACTGTATTCTTTCAATAATGTAGGCAGTGAAAAGGAAATGTTAAGAAATCTTTAAGAGAAAATACATTTGTAGTACCTTACTGATTTTTAAAAAAAGCAATAGTAAATGTACCTGTGTAGTTCAAATCCATGTTGTTCAAGGGTTAACGGTAGTACCAACCACGTGCTTACTGAGAAAAAGATCCCCAAAAGTAAAAAACAGGCCAAGTATTTCAAAGGCACTTCACAGCAGAGGATATCCAAAAGGCATTAAACATACAGGTACGTTTTCCACTCATTAGTAAACAGGAAAAGGAAAGTTAAAACCAAAATTAAATACAACCACAAGCCCACCAAGTGGTTCAGCTGGAATCACTGAAACACCCAAATTTTAAAATCTGAAAAATGCACCTTAGACCTTTTGATAATATAGATCTGCAAAAACAAGGTCTATTTGTTTAACATGTAGAATCACTCACTTACTTGCTGCTGATGAAAGAACACATAATGCACTGTGGTAATGACCACATACCTTAATGCTAGCGAAGTATCAGGATAGCAGGGAGGGCAGAGGTGGTGCCCTAGAAAATGTACACATTTTTTCCCTTGCTGTATTGGGCTGCATGCCCCCCCACCCCCTGCCAAATTCTTAAGTTAAAGCCTCAACCTTCCTCAATTTGATGATATTAAGATGTAAAGGTTTGGGGAAGTAATAAGATTTTGATAAGTTCATGAAGGTAGGACCTTTATGATGGAATCAGTGTCCTTATAAAAAGGCCAAGAGACCAGAGTGCTCTCTCTGTGAGGACACAGCAGGAAGGTAGCCATTTGCAAGCCAAGAAGCAGGTCCTCACTAGCTGGCTAGCCTGCCAGCAAGTTGGTCTTGGACTTCCCAGTTGCCAAAATCATGAGAAGTAATTATCAGTTCTTTAAGCCACCCCATCTGTGGTATGTTGTTATAGCAGGCCAAGCTAAGACACTTCCCGTGAAAAGCGCTGGTAAATTGAAATAGGCCCCACCAAGAGTGTGCACCCTATGAAAATTGACAAACACTACAAACCCGGGCTGTTTTTCTCTTCTGGAGATCTGGTTACTAAGTACGTAGCAGCATACCATCATAAGGTCAGCAGTCTATCTTCTATAGCTTTATAGAAATGAGAAACCTGATCAATGAGAGGATAGAAGCTCTCACACCTCATCTAGGAACCAAACTTCTCCACTGAAAGCAGAGGGTGGGCTTCTGAATATTATGAATATTTAACAAGCATAAAGAATTGTCCTCCCCTGATATAACAGAGCATTCTGGACACAAATTTGAATTTTAAGGTCACATCTTTGACATACCAAAACAACTGCACTTCAAAATTCCTAGTTTTATTACAAGTTAAATAACTTACTATTCACTTTCAAAAATGCAATCTTCAAAAGTGAACTATGATAAAGACATAGAGTTCCTGTTAGGTGTTCATGTTAATCCGCATTGAGTATTTTTATCTTGTTCAAAGTTTTTGTAGGTATAAACCAAGTGAACTGACTTATGATTTGGAATAAACAGATGGCCAGTAAACAGGTTACTTCATTTCCCTCATTTCTAATTATACACCATAAAAACACACACCTCTTAACTTAACAGCATGACAAATATATACATTTATTTTATTGAATAAGAGGATTGTTGGATTGTTGATTTTCCATCTATCCCATTCGGATGACACAAGTTTGTTTTACTCTTTATGAACTCCACCTTCCCTTGAACTGATTTTTTTTTTCCTCTTGCAAATGGAGTAATAAATAATACTTATGAGTATTGATGATGTAAAAGTATCAACATTCTATGTTTGTTTCTACTTAGAACAGGACCAGATTTTTAATATATGTATTTGTTCTGCATTTTAACATATATTTCTGTGTATTTTGTATAATTAAAAGCCAACTGATAGAAACAGTAATTCCATGTCCTACCCTAAATGACTTGGGTATTTAATAAAAATTATAGGGGAGGGAATCAAAGTAAAAATGTGGTTTGTCCTGGTTACATACTCTCAATTTTAATGTTTTTTTTACTCCCAACTTTCTAACAGGATAAGAATTATATAATATTTTGAGTAACAGAGACCATCAAAAGTATCCATCATAGACCACCTTGGGCCTACACAACGAGCTTATAATATAATAGTTCTCTAATTTATATAGTCAATGAATCTAAGAATCAGAAAGTGAGTAAGCAGGGCAATCAGGAGAATAGAGGCTTTCCAACGTTTAGTTAACTCTATTTACCATTCTCTAGAAACAAACAAAAAACAACTACAGTGTCTAACACAATGGCCAGTAGCCACCCATAGCTAAAGGCATGTGAAATTCAGCCCACCCTGAAATAAGACATGCTCTTGAAGTCCAAAATACACACTGGGTTTTGAAGACTCAGAATGGGGAGCCCAAGTAAAATATCTCATTTGTAATTTTAGTATTAATTACATCTTGGAATAACAGTTGGGGTACATGAGTGAAACGGAATGGTTTACTGAAATTAATTTCACCTGCCTCTTTTTTAGTTTTTCCATTAGCTACTAGAACATTAAAAATTATTTATGTTGGTTACATTTGATGCTTGCATTTTATTTCCAATTCAAAGTGCTACTTCCAAGTCTTCTCACTGATGGTTCTGTTCTTGGCTCATCCTGTGTAAGAGCTATGACATTACTGCCTCCAACATTGGCTACTAAGCACAATTACGGTTCTCCACTCCGTTCCCCTCTCATTGTCTCCATCCTGTATTTTCCCCAATATCCTCTGATCATGGCGTTGTACCCACAGATAAGTCTGGAACCCCACCAAAACTGGGAATGGGGTTGTATCGATTCCCTTATTATATTCCCACAACATGCAGCACACACACAGCCTCTAAAAGCATTTAAGATTCTGGCTTGTCGATCTTTGATTAACTAAAAAGACAAATCCTCCCCAAGACCAAAAATTTTATTGTTAAAATAACCACTCAATTTTGTGCTAGAATAAAGTATCCTTAGGAGATGGTTTTAAAAAGTCACATGAGCTTTGGTTTTTTTTTGCACCTATCACAAGTTAAAATTTAAAGTAGAAGTTCACACACTTAAAAGGACACAAGCAGCAAATGAAAACTAGTTTCCTGGGCCATTTTAGGAGCTGAATATTTTCTTAACTCATTAAAACCTAGCAAAATGTGCTTCCAGTTTTGGATTTGAAAGCTATTTAAATTGTTGGTTTAAGAAACACTAAATATAAATATTTATGTAGAATTTGTCACATTGGTAGAGTTTTTTTTTTAGGTTTGCTTTCTCTTTTGATTTACAGTTGGCTCATAGGATAACAAAAACCAGGTATACACAATCACAGAGGAAAGATACTAACAGCAAAAAGATTTTTAAAAGACCAGGAGGGTCTTAATAAAAGGATTCTCTCCTGTGGCAAAATTAAATAGTTGTTGCTGCTGTTTTAATCTTAATCAAATACAACTGACCCAGGGTTTTCAGGACAGCCACTTACAATGGAAGATGCACAAGCATAGTGCTATTTCTCTGATGGCAGCGCTAGGACTCCTACTCTATGTGGCCTTATGGAGGGACCGCTAGAGTAGAGTCCCTACAAATAAAATGTGTAGCCTTTATCTTTCAGGCACTGGTAAAAATAATATGTACACACACACACACACACACACACACACATTGAATTTTCTCCTTTGTGTCACATCTTAACATTTTCACTGATGTTGTTTTGTACAGAATAGTACCTACTTAGTAAATGGTTTTAAGAAAAAAAAACAAACAGGTAATTTAATTTATCTTACTTTATCCAAAGAAATCCCTTTAAAAAATGTTGTGATGAGAAAGAATGAAATCTGGCCAATTGTAGGAAAGTGGATGGACCTGGAGGGTGTCATGCTAAGTGAAATAAGTCAGGCAGAGAAGGACAGATACCATATGTTTGCACGCATAGGTCTAACAGGAGAACAGGAGAAACCTAATGGAGGACCAGGGGGAGGGGAAGAGGGAAAGAGAGTTGGGGAGAGAGAGATGGACGCAAAACTTGAGAGACTATTGAATACTGAAAACGAACGGAGAGTGGAAGGGGAAGGGGGAGGGGGGAAAAGAGGTGGTGGAGGAGGAGGGCACTTGTGGGGAAGAGCACTGGGTGTTGTATAGAAACCAATTTTACAATAAACTATTTTTTAAATGTTGTGCAAGTTAGTCTATCGTATTTTAATGACCACTGCATAACACTTGGGCCTTAACTTGCAATTCATTCAAGATTTGGTCACAGTTGGGTAAAATGCATACTAATATATTGAGATTGAATGATTTCTCCTCTGTTTTGATATTCTCAAGCTCTCAGAAATGCATAAGCCATAATATCACCAACTGTTCTGAAGGAAAATTGTAATGTGCATATGACAGTAAAAGTATCTTAATAAGAAACAGGCAACTTATTCTTCAGTGAAAAAAAGATAAAGTGGCCCCCAGCAGAACTGATGTGCCATGTGTCAAAAAAAGCAGAAGGATCAGGGTCCCTCGTTTCCAGGTCTCTTTCAAAAGCTTGAATGTATTATATTGGTACTTTTGCATACTTCTTTCTTAAGCATACTCTTGCAATTATTTCAGTCTCAGGCCCTATGAAATACAGAACCACTCCAGATTCTATGTTACATCGCTTTTTTTTTCCCCCAGAAGACATAAACCAATCAAATTTCTACATTTAATTACAGACTAACTTCCCAAATTCCTTTCACATCAATGAGAAAGAAAACCTTAAAATCAGTCTTTTACAACTTTTTCATCACCAAAAACCCCTTATCTAACAGGATTTTACAGAAAAAAGATGGGGTTCGGGTTAAAATAACTGATGCAAATCATTATTCTGTCTCACACAGCCTGTGTAATTTGTGCCAAGTGTTACTTGCCCATTTTTTGTCTATTTTTCCATAAATCTACAAGATCATTCTAACATGTTAACAAATAAAGGGAATTCTCGCATTATAAACATGAGATTATGCTATACATACTACTGTAAACTTATTGTTTCACTTTTTTAAAATGCCATGTAGGGGCATCTGAGTTAAATGAGCTTCCAACTTTGGCTCAGGTCATGATCTTGGGATCAGTGAGTTCAAGCCCTGCACCAGACTCTGTGCTGACAGCTTAGGCCTGGAGCCTGCTTCGGGTTCCTACTCCCCACCCCTGCCCCTTCTCTCTGTCCCTCCCCCTTCATGCTCTGTCTCTCTCAAAAATAGACATTAAAAAAAGTTTTTTAACTGAAAAAAATGCCATGTAAACCCATCTAGGCTGAAAATCGTATTCACTTTCTGAATAAAGGTACAGCAAAAATTGACCATGAATTTGGTGATTATTCCATGACAAAAAATGAACAATGTTTCTAGAAACATGTCTACCTACAGACAGAAAAAGAGTTGTTTTAGTTGTTACTTGTCTCAATATTTTGTATCTATTTATTTTAACATCTCATATTTGAGGTCTTGGACTATTCTATTCATGCTCCTGTAATACTTTCTTTTAGCTGTTCTATTTGAGGGGTTATGTTTCTAGAGTTTCTGTTTTTGGTTATTCATCGTTATTCACACTGTAGGTTTATTGCCTTATGTTGTTTGATTTTTGCTCTCTTGGGTTTGCAAAACTGTCATGCCAAATATTCTGACCTAAGCAGCCCTGTATGGACAGCTCTTCCAATATATTGCACTTTCCCCGACAGAGTATGGATGACTTACTGATTTCCTTTCTACTCCCTATGAAGAATGTTTCCCCACTGATATGTGGTTTCAGATTGGAGAAGTTGGTATCTATTCAGTCCATTTTCCCAAGGTTTGAGAGAATGAGTAGTGAGGCTGAGGACAAAGCACAATCACAAATGCAATGGCCCATCTTTGAAAAATGTTTGAAATCGGTTCTCCATTCAATAGTTTAACGAAATGTCTGTAGTAGGACACACTGGAGCGGTTACCCGCTCTCAGTGGATAAACCTCCAAGATTCAGATGGTTTCTCTCAAGTTCAGGGTGTGGCCTTGAGGCCTTCTCTGTTGATATCCCTGAGTCATTTTAGGTCAAGTTCTCCCCAGTGAGGCGGGGAGAGATGGGATTTTATGATTGTGACTGTTTCATCATTGCAATATAATTTCCAAAGCTCTTTCTGAACTTTCCTTCATCCTGCAACATATGTATTATAGTTACTTTTTTTAGTTGCAAGAACCAAAACCTGTTCCAGCTACTTACAGAAAAAAGGGAATTCCGTAGAAGGTTGTGGAGAGCTGCCACAAAGAGCTGCCAGGGGAAGAGATGTGTGCCTTGACCTAAGATCAGCCACCTGCAGGGCTGGATAGTGTTATCACTCCCAGCTCAAGGCCGGAGACAGCTTGGCTGGACTTTCTTATCCGCTCCTCAGACGCTGTGCTAAAACTGCAGCTTTTGTTTTTTCTTTACCCTAGCCCCTTCACATGACCCTGTTTCTTAGCAACTGACCTGTGCTTTCTGCTCTTTATAAGATGCTTGTGTTTTCTCAATAAACTGAGGCTTGATCAGAAACTTTGTCTTGCCTCCATTCTCTGTGCCCCCTGCCCCCCAATTCTCACTCC
>NC_043701.1:87427173-87431335 GCF_006229205.1 Suricata suricatta
AACTGCAGCTTTTGTTTTTTCTTTACCCTAGCCCCTTCACATGACCCTGTTTCTTAGCAACTGACCTGTGCTTTCTGCTCTTTATAAGATGCTTGTGTTTTCTCAATAAACTGAGGCTTGATCAGAAACTTTGTCTTGCCTCCATTCTCTGTGCCCCCTGCCCCCCAATTCTCACTCCCTCCCTCAGGACCTGCGTTGATGGACCTGCGGGCCGGGTCAGAAGGTAATAGTGCCTTACAAAAAATTTCACATGTAGTCCAACAATTAAAACAAGAACAAGATGAGCTCTGCAAAGTTTGTGGCTCCTCAAGGCTGTTACCATTACTGAGACCTGGTCTAAGGCTACTAAGGCTCCCTAAGTTTCTCGTTCCCAAATTTCAAATTCCCAGCTAAGACTCCAGACTGATGAAACTTCAGATTGGCACACAGTCTTGGATTAATCAATGTGGCTCGGGAATGGGGTCATATCCCACTAACAAAGCTACCCAAGACTGATACATAGTTTCGCAGGGCCCGGAACAATATGAGGATGTGCGTTCCTCTGTTCAAAGATGTAGAAGTTGAAAAGAGCCACAGTAGAGTAGGAAAACAGAGGCGCAGTTTTGTGGAACTATACAAGTGACATGTCCATAAAGCCAGTTCCAGCAATCATGAATTCTGCATAGGTATGTTGGAGGTGGGGAAGCAGCTGCCAGAAACTACTGAACAGAAGAGAAAAAGGAAAAAAAAAAAAAAAGGCCAATACACTGTACCTACCAAATCGTTATTTGAAAAGAAAGCCAGAGGTACTTCTGATACTTTTTTTTTTTCTTGGTAGCCTATACTCTCTTCAACATCCAGAGACTATTGTATCCTCAAAACAATTGTTTGACCTTTCCTTCCACATCTTTTTTTTAAGTCATGGTAGACTAATACAGGTATATATAATAAGAGAAAACGAAATGTTTGGACAAGTAATGAAAACTGCAAGCACCAAGTTGTATTAGATTCAAAATATTTCAATAATATAATAAACATAACTGGGTAAGATGTTAAGAAAAAAACAGTATTTGCTGAGAATACACATATGAGTAAATAACACAGACAACTGCCAGGACTCCTGCAGCTTTTCTTTGTGTACAGCAGTCCTCACTTAAAAAGTTACAAGCAAAATTTAATTCCCCACACAAACCAACTGTACACACAATTTGAATGCACATCATGTATAAAAACATGTAAAGTTTTTTGCATGACAAATACCCTTGTGTTTTGTCATTTTTCTAGCCTGTACTGTACTGATGACAATGCTACAGGTAAGCAATAATATATATCTGAAGTATTACTCTATTTGTTAAATAAAACTCATACTAGCTTTCTCACACAGGCATGCTGACAAGAAAGGCCGAATATCTTTGACCTGTCAGCACAGAGCCCGACACGGAGCTCAAACCCACAAGTACAAGATGAGGACCTGAGCCGAAGCCAGATGTTTAACAGACCGTCTTTTTGTTTTTCTTTTTTTTTTTTTTTTTTTTTTTTTTTTTAGAGAGAGAGAGAGAGAGAGAATGCATGAGTGGAGATGAGAGGCAGAGGAATAAAGAGAAAACCTTAAGCAGGCTCTCCTACAAGCCTGGGATCATAACCTAAGCTAAAATCAAGAGTTGGATGGTCAACCGAGTCACCAGGCACCCCACCTCAACCTTTCTTTTTTCCTTTCTTCCTTCCTTCCTTTTTAATATAATTTATTGTCAGGTTGGCTAACATACAGTGTATACAGTGTACTCTGGTTTGGGGGACTATATTCCCATTATTCATTGCTTATATACAACACCCAGTGCTCATACTCACAAGTACCCTCCTCAATGACCATCACCCATTTCCCCCTCTCCCTTGCCATCCCCCACCATCAAACCTGTTTGTTCTCTATATTTAAGAGTCTCTTACGGCTTGCCTCCCTCTCTGAAACTATTTTTTCTCTTTCCCTTCCCCCATTGTCTTCTGTTAAGCCTCTCAAGTCCCACATATGAGTGAAAACATATGATATCTTTCTTTCTCTGACTTATTTCACTTAGCATAATACCCTCCAGTTCCATCCACATTGTTGCAAATGTCATGATTTCATTCATTCTCAATGTCAAGTAGTATTCATTTATAACTATAAACCACATGTTCTTTATACATTCATCAGTTGACAGACATTTAGGCTCTTTCCATAATCTGGCTAGTGTTGAAAGCTCTGCTATAAACATTGGGGTACATGTGCCCCTATAAATCAGCACTCCTGGATCCTTTGGATAAATTCCTCGTAGTGCTATTGCTGGTTCATAGGGTAGTTCTTCTTTCAATTTTTTTGAGGAACCTCCACACTGTTTACTAGAGCAGCTGTACCAGTTCGCATTCCCACCAAGAGTGCAAGAGGGTTCCCATTTCTCCTCATTTCACCAGCATCTTGCTTCCTGAGTTGTTAATTTTATCTACTCTGACCAGTGTGAGATAGTTTTGATTATTATTTCCCTGATGATGAGTCATGTTGAGCATCTCTTGATTTGTCTGTTGGCCATCTGGATGTCTTCTTTGAAAAACTGTATATTCATAAAAAAAACAGCCTATTTATGTCTTCTGCCCATTTCTTCATTGGATTATTTGTTTTTCAGGTGTGGAGTTTGGTAAGTTCTAGATAGATTTTTGGATACTAAACTTTTATCCAATATGTCATTTGCAAATATATTCTCCCATTCCATTGGTTGCATTTTAGTTTTGTTCATTGTTTCCTTTGACGTGAAAAAGCTTTTTATCTTGATGAAGTCCCAATAGTTCATTTTTGCTTTTATTTCCATTGCCTTCAGAGAAGTGTCAAGCAAGGAACTGCTGTGGCTGAAGTCATCCATTTTGGTTTATTTTTGTGTATGATGTAAGAAAGTGGTCTAGTTTCATTCTTCTGCATGTTGCTGTCCAGTTCTCCCAGCATTACCTGCTAAAGTGGCTGTATTTTTTCCATTGGATACTCTTTCCTGCTTTCACAAAGATTAGCTGGCCATACATTTGTAGGTCCGATTCCAGGTTCTTTATTTGATTCCATTGGTCTACATGCCTGTTCTTATGCCAGTTCCATTCTGTCTTGATTATTACACGAAAGGCTGAAAATCTCTTAAAACAATTTCATCGAGCTTAGAATGTTAATTTTATTTTTTATAAAAGTAGAGCAACAATACTCTATTTTCCACTAATTTTCTAAATTTTATCAGTAGCCCATTTCAATAATTTATCCTGTATTTGTAATAAAATTTACATTTAAGTAAGGAGATTCCAAATTTTGTATGAGTTTCAGTTAAGGCTAATCTTGAAATATGACATGTTATAATGTGGCTTGTGACTCAGCACTCAAATTCAACAACACTTTGAATGCTTTATACCCTGTTCAATCAGACCAATCACTAACAACATGACTAAATATCATGACAATGTCAAAATGCCATAAACGTTTCTAAACACTCCCAATGTCTGTATTTAACTCCCCATAAACAACAGTTTACTGTCAATCACCATTTTATGTATATTTCTCAGGGCACTTCCTAATATCCAGCATTCATGCGACATAGATCTTACACTACACAGATATTCAGGTAATAGCTAGCAGCACACTAAGCCAAAAAGCAAAGTAGTTCTGCCACATAAACACAGAACATGGAGCCAAATATTTTAAAGCAGTATCTGGAAACAGAAAAATCATGGTGAAAACTCTAACAGTCAAGCTTTTTAAAAAATGTCAGGTAGGAGAGGCAACTTTGACAGTGTTCAGCTTGCTTTTACAGTTTACTCCAATTCTGTTAAGTAGTAGACATTCATATGGTTAATATTAATGTATGCAATTTTAACGTGATAATCCTTACAAACCTAGTAGATCACCTCACTGCTTTCCATGCCATCCTTTTACTTCTTTGCTCTTTGGAATCAAAGCCCATGTTCTTACGTAATAACCATCAATGTTATTTCTTCAGATACCTCTCTTTTTATTTTTAATTTTACTTTTTTTAATAGTTTATTGTCAAATTGGTTTCCATACAACACCCAGTGCTCTTCCCCACAAGTGCCCTCCTCCATCACCACCACCTCTTTTCCCCCCGCCCCCTTCAGCCCTCAGTTCATTTTCAGTATTCAACAGTCTCTCAAGTTTTGCGTCCCT
>NC_043701.1:87431435-87457346 GCF_006229205.1 Suricata suricatta
GCGTGCAAACATATGGTATCTGTCCTTCTCTGCCTGACTTATTTCACTTAGCATGACACCCTCAAGGTCCATCCACTTTCCTACAAATGGCCATATGTCATTCTTTCTCATTGCCATGTAGTACTCCATTGTATATATATACCACATCTTCTTGATCCATTCATCAGCTGATGGACATTTAGGCTCTTTCATTGATTTGGCTATTGTTGACAGTACTGTTATGAACATTGGGGTACATGTGCCCCTATGCATCAGCACTTCTGTATCCCTTGGGTAGATTCCCAGCAGTGCTATTGTTGGGTCATAGGGGAGTTCTATGGATAGTTTTTTAAGGAACCTCCATACTTTTTTCCAGAGTGACTGCACCAGTGTGCATTCCCACCAACAGTGTAGGAGGGTGCCTGTTTCTCCACATCCTCACCAGCATCTATAGTCTTGATTTGTCCATTTTCGCCACTCTAATAGGTGTGAGGAGCTAGAACAAGCTATCCTAAAATTTGTATGGAACCACAAAAGACCTCAAATAGCCAAAGTAATATTGAAGATGAAAACCAAAATGGGAGGCATCACAATCCCAGACTTTAATCTCTACTACAAAGCTGTCATTATCAAGACAGTATGGTATTGTCACAAAAACAGACACATAGAGCAATGGAATAGAGAACCCAGAAAGGGGCCTACAAATGTACGGCCAATTGAATTTTGACAACATAGGAAAGAGTGGAAAAAATACAGCCACTTTAGCAGGTGATGCTGGGAGAACTGGACAGCAACATGCAGAAGAATGAAACTAGACCCCTTTCTTACACCATACACAAAAATAAACTCAAAATGGATGAAGGACCTGAATGTGAGACCGGAAACCATCAGAACCCTCGAGGAGAAAGTAGGAAACAGCCTCCTTGACCTCAACCACGGCAGTTTCCTACTCGACATATCCCCAAAGGCAAGGGAAATGAAAGCAAAAATGAACTACTGGGACTTCTTCCAATACTTCTGATCTTAAAGTTATAAAGGTCAACTAGAATGGAGCATGGGAGACAGATCGAGAAGAAACAGAAGAATTTCTAAACAAAGATACTAAATAGTTTGTCTGCACAGATGTATTCATCTACTCTAAGTCCCTGACAGCCACCTGGGTCCAATGCACAGCACTGAGTACCTCCGAGAATGAAAGAAAAATCCTGGCTTCAGGGGGTTGCCGATAATGCCAGCTGTCATAGCTACAATAACAACACAAATGAACATTCTCATTTAATTTAATTAGACTTTAAATTCAAAACGTACCGTAGATTTTAATGTGGAGGGAATATCAGAACTAGGGGTAGTGACACATTCATTGGGGACTAAATTGTTAATTTCATATCAATTGATATGGTGTTCTATTATCTTTGAAACAGCAATAAAAGAAAAACTTTTAATAACTGAGAGCATATCGCAACACTCAAGAAAATCCTGTAAGAGAGTTGACACTGAGAATTAATGTGTCATTTGATGTTCCATTAACGCAGAGTACTGAAATACAAGCTTTAGTATATTAAAAATAATCTGCTCATCAGAACTACTAATCTTCTAATTCTCACATGTGCCGGAATAGGAAAAATAATCCTTTGTAAACCTAGTTCTCTAAGATAGGACACTGCCCTAAATTTTTCTCACTTGGGCTGTTGATACCTAAAATACTTGGGTATGTAATTAATTAGTAGGTCTTGCTCCCAGTAGCAGATACATCCCTGGGTTCACTTACATGTTTTTTTCTTTCTCTTCTGCCGATGCTAGTTTAACCTACTGAGTAATGAGATCATTTAACCTGCTATTAAGTTATGAATAGTATTTTCTATCATGAATTAGAGATACATCTTTCTGGTTTCAGCAGAAATACATGCACATTGTATTTAACCTCTTAGACATAATGACTCTGTATTTTAGTGTATATTTTTTATGTAATTTATATCACTATCAAATTTTTCTTTTATCTCCAATTCCAATTTCCACTTCTCATTTCCAACCAAAGCAGACTATAAAATATTTTCTGCACTATACATAAAAAAAAGTATCTTCCTAGGTCATTATATATTCTTTATAAACAAATTTCCCTCAAAATACAAATTTCCCCTCTCCCATATTCTTAAATTTACAAAATAACGTGACAGAGGGGCACCTGGGAGGCTCAGTTAAGCATCCAGCTCTTGGTTATGGCTCAGATCATGATCTCACAGTTTTGTGTTAGAGGCCCACATCCGGCTCTGGGCTGACAGTGAAAAGAGGGCTTGAAATCCTGTCTCCCTCCCTCTCGGCCTCTCCCCTGCTCGCTCAATCTATCTTGCTCTCTCTCCCTCTCTCTCGAGAACAAATAATTTTTTAAAAAGTGACAATCTAGCTAGGTTTACATCTTTTTTTATTGATTTGACTTCATTGGTTTTGTGGAATGTCCTAGTCTCTCTTGAGCTAAGTAAGGAGCACTCAAAAAATTCCCCTGTAATGTCATTTCCTCTACTGCTTCTCTCCTGGTTTTTTTCAAGAATTCTATTACTTATGTGACTATTGTTAAGTATCCCATTGTTTTCGTTATGTTATTTTACTTTTTCTGTGGGACAGACTCTGGCATTCATTAACATTACTGACCACAAACATTAATGGGCACACTGTAGTAAAATCAATTTAAATTCTAATGATATTTTAGCCTTTTCCTATTTTTGAAACAATATGACTCATATTATCTATTTCCTTTTAAATTTTTTAAATTTCTGTTTCCAATTTAGAAGTAGATAGTTGAATGAATCCTGCTCTTCAGCTTATTCCATGACATTCTTAGCTGATATGAAACCCCTCATATTTAGGGGCACCTGGGTGGCTCAGTTGGTTAGGCATCCGGCTTCAGCTCAGTTCATGATCTCGCGGTTCGTGGGTTCGAGTGCCACATCGGGCTCTGTGCGGACAGCTAGCTCAGAGCCTGGAGCCTGCTTCAGATTCTGTGTCTCCCTCTCTCTCTGACCCTCCCCTGCTCACACTATCAATCTCTGTCTCTCAAAAATAAATAAAAGACATTAAAAAAAAAGAAACCCCTTACATTTATTTTCCTAAATTTCCAGTTCTAGATCTCAACCCCTGCCACCATCTACCGTAAGGACTTTCATGTTTATTAGTATATTTTGATAAGCATATGTCTTTGAAAATACATATTACTTGAAGCATATGAAAATGGTTTATTTATTTAAAAATTGTTGTCTAGGTGGCTCAGTCCATTAAGCATCAACTCTTTGTTCCAGCTCAAGTCACGGTCTCTTGGTTTGGTTCCTCAGTGAGAGCCCTGCTTGGGATTCTCTCCCTCCCTCTCTACTCCTTCCCCAGTCATCCTAATTAATAAATTAATTAAATGATTAAAATTTTGTGCCACCGCTTCTTATGTATTTTCTTCCTCCACTCAGGACTGAGTTTGCTTTTTTTTGTTTTTTAATGTTTATTTATTTTTAAGAGAGAGCACACAAGCAGGTAACAGGCAAAGAGAGAGGGGCTCAAACTCATGAAGCACGGGATCATGACCTGACCCGAAGTCGGACACTTAGCTGACAGAGCCACCAGGTGCCCCGAGGTTTTAAAAATCAGTTCATAAAGCCAGGGTCCAACTAGTTCTTTATAACCACCTCTTCACAGTTATTTCTATCACTTCTTACATATGCGTTCTTTGAGTGATACTTATTTTATATAACCATTCCTGATAGCACAAGCAGTGCTATATATGAACACATTTATGCAAGTTCCCTTGTGGGTCTATTAAGTTCTCTGCCCTCTAAACAGTAAGAATAAAATTGCTGGGTTATTGGATTTTGGCATGCTAAATTTCATGAAATACTACTGTCAGACTATTTTCCAGGGAGGCTATATTAGTTTACATATAATCACAAGTGCATAAAGACTTCCTACTTCCTAAATAATCTAATAACTCAATTTTGTAATGTTTAAAAATCCATTCAGTATAAAGTAGTATAACAGTTATTTTAAGGTGCAATTCCTTCATTACCAATGAGTTTGCATTAGCCTATGTTCATGTAATTTTTAGCCATTTTTTTGTCTGTGTACTACCTATTTATATACTTTGCTCGTTTTTCTTTTGGGTTCCTGTTTTATTCTTTCTGACATCAATTAGTTCCCTCAGTACTTCCGGACATTTGCCTCTTGTCTTTCTCAGTTTGGCCTGCTACATCAAAATACCAGAGACTAGGGGGCTTAAACAATAGAGATTTCTTTCTCATAGTTGGTCTACTTGAACGCTATTGAGATAGTTAAAAACATTTCTAAAATTTCTCCTAATTCCTATCGAAAATAATTTCCAAAAGTATTCTCTTCCTCTAAATTTTCAAGCTCACTGTGCCAAAGTTTGTCTATGGTTGAAGCTTTCTATTCATTCTTCATCAAATGAGGAGAGCTCTAGTGATGCCTCATCATTACTAATAATAGGGTGTGTGGTCTGCGCATGGTCATCCGTTTTTTTTTTTTTTTTTTTATTTTGATGGTCAAATCACTGGATCCAGTTTCCAGGACCAAACCTCAACAGATATCTTTGAAGGAGATAGGCTCCGATGGGACTGTCATAGGCTTATACAACTCCCACACTGCTATTTAACAGCCTATGAGACATATGAAAACCTGTAATTTTTAATATGAACTGCTATTATTTTTCCTCTCTTTACTCGTACTGTATCTAAACATGCTAGAGTAGCCTAAGATTCCTCCCATCCTCTGCCTGCTGACAACAGTTTTCTGAGACATTAGTTACAAATGAGTAGAGAAGATGGCATGGAGGCAGGGGCAGAATGAGGACAGCAGCACTACTGTTGTATACAAAAGCAGAACCCAAAGACACTCAAATTGGTAAAGAAATGAAACTGTCATGCGTTGTGCATATGTAGAAAACCATAAACACTTCGTTAAAAACTATTAGAAATAATGAGTTAAGTTGCAGCATACAAAAATATGAAAAAAATCTGTTGTATTTCTACATGCCAATAATAAAATAGCAAAAACAGAAATTAAAACAATTCCAGTGGGGCCTGGGTAGCTCAGTCACTTAAGCATCCTGTCTTATTTCAGCTCAGGTCAGGACCTCATGGTTAACAAGATCAAGCCCTACATTGCTCTGCAATGGAACCAAAAAGCCTGCTTGGGATTCTCTCTTTCCCCTCTCTTGCTGCCCCTCCCCCAAAATGTGCATACATTTCTCTCTCAAAATAAACTAAAAAAAACAAACAAACAAAACTTTTATTTACAATTGCACCAAAAATAAAATACTTAAGAGTTAAACAAGAAATTGAAAGACTTGTACACCAAAAACTAGAAGACACTGATGAAATAAATTGGAAATCACTCAAGCAAATGGAATTTTGGAGGATATTGTTAAAATGTACATACTACCCAAAACAACTACAAATTCAATGCAATCCCTATCAAAATACCAGCGTCCTGTTTCAAAGAACTAAAACAAACTTCAAGTTTGTATGGAGCCACAAAAGACCTTGAATGGTCGAAGCAATCTTGGGCAAAAAAAACCCACAAAGCTGCAGGTATCACAATCTCAAATTTTAAGATATACTACAAAGGTGTAATGATCAAAATGGTAAGATACTTTCACAGAAAATGCATACAGATCAACACAACAAAACAGCCTAGAAATAAATCATGCCCATGTAGTTAATTAATGTATAACAAAGGAGGCAAGAAGACACAATGGGGAAAAGATAGTCTCTTCCATAAATGGTACTAGGAAAACTAGACGGCTGCATGGCAAAGAATGAAAGTGGACCACATTCTTACATCATACAGAAAAGTAAACTCAAAATGTATTAAAGGTTAAAATATGAGAACTGAAACCATAAAACTTTAGGAAATACAGGCAGTAGTCTCTCTGACATCAGCCTTAGAAACATTTTTGTAGACATGTCTCCTCAGTCAGGAGAACAAAAGCAAAAATAAAAAGCTGCAAATTCACCTAAATAAAAAGCTTTTGAGCGGCAAAAGAAACCATGAGCAAAACCAAAAGGCAACCTACTGAATAGAAGATATTTGCAAATGATATATCTTATGAGAGGTTAATATCCAAAAAAACAAAACAAAAAATCTTCCTCATACCACACCAAAAAAATGCATACAAAATTATGTCCAGTTAAAAAATGGGCAGAGGACCTGAATAGACATGTTTCCAAAGAAGATGTGCAGATGGCCAACAAACACATGAAAACATGCTCAACACCACTAATTATAAGGGAAATGCAATTCAAAACCACAATATTATATTACCTTAGACCGGTAAGAATCATTAGTATCACAAAGACAATAACAAGGGTTAGCAAGGATGTAGAGAAAAAGGAATTCTCATGCTCTATTGATGGAAATATAAACTGGTGCAGCCACTGTGAAGAACAATATCTAGATTCTCAAAAAATTAAAAATTGAAAATTCAACATGATCCACTAATTCCACTATTGGGTACCTATCCCCACCCCTAATTTGAAAAGCTATATGGACCCCTATGTTTATTGCAGTATTATTTACAATAGCCAGGATATGGAAGCAAACTAAGATTTCATCCATAAATGAATGAATAAAGAAGATGTGGTGTGTGTGTGTGTGTGTGTGTGTGTGTGTGTGTGTGTATACAATACCTCTCAACCATTAAAGAGAATGAGATCTTGCCATTTGCAAAAACATGGATGTCTAGAGCATGGTACATGATGTGAAACAAGTCATAGAAAGACTTGGAGGAGTGGGCAAAATGGGTGCATGAGTCAGAGATACAAGCTTTCAGTTATGGAACACGAGAATGAAAGGTACAGTACTGGCAACACAGTCAGTTGTAATAGTGTTGTAGGTGACAGATGGTTGCTACACTTGTGGTGAACAGAGCATAATGTATAGACTTATCAAATCACTCTGTGTACAACTAAAACTAATTTAACACTGTGTGCCAAGTACACTTCAATTAAAAAGAAAATCATGAAGGAAGTAGACAGATGGTTGTCTATCATTCTCTCTTGTCAAAACTTTCATTTCTGAACTGGGAGCAGAAGATGGAGAGAAGTACATATGATCTTTCTTCACACCAAGAGGTATGTTCCATTTCACACAGTATGTTTTGAGGAGATTTGGCTTATGTTCCAATTTTAGTTAGGATAGCCATTCAATTAGGGGATATTTTTCTAGATCCTGTTAATAGCTATTTACTTCTCATCCTTTTTCTTCTCATCTTAAGTCTTTAGTGTGAAGCTGGAGAAGGTTATGAAATGATTGACAGTCACAGCCCCATTTTAATTAAAATTGAACAGTTTATGTTTTATTTATTGTTCTCCATCTAATGTAAATTACTTAGGCCTCAACCTAGTACAAATTAATGTGTATAGGTTACCTCATTTTACTGCACTAACCTTTAGTGTACTTCACATATAATGTTGTCATTGTCATTTTTTTTGAATTCAAGTTTTGTAGCAACCCTGCATCAAGCAAGTGTACTGGTGCCTTGTTCCCAAGGGCATGAGTTGACATCATGCCTCTGTCACATTTTGGTAATACTTAGAATATTATAAACGGTTTCATTATTATTTTGTTATGTGCTCTGTGATTAGTGACTTTTAATTTTATTATTATAATAGTGGGCGTACCACTAACTGCACTCCTATAAGAGATCAAATTTGACTGCTAATGGTTGTGTGATCTGATAACTCTTCCAACTGACCACTACTAATCTCTCTCCCTCTCCTTTGGCCTCCTTACTCCCTGTGACAACAATATTGAAATTAGGCCAATTAATAACATTACAATAACTCTAAGTGTTGAAGTTAAAGAGTTACATGCCTCTCTCTTTAAATCAAAAGCTTAAAAGGACTAAGCTTAGTGAGGAAGGCTTAATGAAAGCCAAGATAGGACAAAAACTAGATCTCCTACACCAGTTAGCCACAATGTGAATACAGAAGAAAATGTCTTAAAATAGAAGTGCTCCTCCAGCGAACACACTAAGAATAAGACAACAAAACAGCCTTAACCAGGTACAACATTACCTTAAGCCAAAGCCTAATCCACACAACAAAGCTCTAACTCTCTTCAGTAGTATGAAGGCTGAGAGACTTGAAAAGGCTGCAGAAGAAAAGTTTGAAGCCCGCAGAGGCTGGTTCATGAGGCTTAAGAAAAGAGGCCATCTCCATAACAGAAAGTGCAAGGTAAAACAGGAAGTGCTGATATAGAAGCTGCAGCCAGTTGGCCAGAGATCTAGCTAAGATAATGAATGAAGGTGACTACACTAACCAATAGATTTTCAATGTAAGCAAAACAGCCTTATATTGAAAAAGATGCCATCTAAGACTTTCACAGCTGCAGAGGAGAGGTCAATGGCTTGCTTTGAAGCTTCAGAGGACATGCCAGCTTTCTTGTTAAGAGCCAATGCAAATGGTGGCTTTAGGTTGAAGCCAGGGTTCACCATTCCAAAATTCTTAGGCCCCTGAAGAATTATGCCATATCTACTTTGCCTGTGCTCTGGAAATCCAACAACAAAGCCTGGATGACAGCATATCTGTTTACAACATGGCTAAGCCCACTATTGCTCAAACAAAAAGTTCTCTTTTAAAATAGAACTACTCACTAACAATGCGCCTCACCACCCAAGAGCTCTGATGGAAATTTACAGTGACAATAATGTGGTTTTCATGCCTGCTAATACAGCTATCTATTCGGTAGCCCATAGCTGAGGAGTAATTTCAACTTTCAAGTCTTATTATATAATAAACACCTTTTATAAGGCTATAGCTTCCATACACAGTCATTCCTCTGATGGACCTGGGAAAAGTAAATTGAAAACTTTCTGGAAAGAATTCACCATTCTAGATGGCAATAAGAACATCTGTTATGCATGAGAGGAAGTTAACACATCAATATCACCAGGAGTTTGAAGAGGTTGATCCCAACTCTCATGGATGACTTTGAAGGGTTTAATAAGACTTCAGTGGAGGAAGTAACTGCAGATGTGGTAGAAATGACAAGAGAACTAGAATTAGAAATGGAGCCTGAAGATGTCACCGAATTGTTGCTATCTCTGGTAAAACATGAATGGATGAGGAATGGCCTCTTATAGATGAACAAACAAAGTGGGTTCTTAACACGGAATCTACTCCTGGTGAAGATGCTGTGATGATGGTTGAAATGACAACAAAGATCTGGGATGTTCTATAATCTTAGTTAAGAAAGCAGCAACAGGGTTCAAGAAGATTGACTCCAATTCTGAAAGAAGTTCTACTTTGAGTAAAATGCTATCAAATAGCACTACATGCTACGCAAAAATCATTTGTGAAAGTTAAGAGTCAACTGATAGGGCCAACTTCACTGTGGTCTTTTTTTTTTTTTTTAAATTGCCACAGCCTCTCCAACCTTCATCTACCACCAGCCTGACTAGTCGGCAAGTCAACAAGCAAAAGAATACAACTTGCTGAAAGCTCAGATGATGGTTAGCATTTTTTAGCAATATTTTAAAATTATGGCACACACACTTTGTAGATATGATGATACTGCACTTTTAATGGGCAATGGTATATTGTAAAAATGACTTTGATATGCACTGGGAAACAAAACAATTCAGGTGACCCACTTTATTGCCTTTTTGTTTTATTGCAGTGGTCTGAAACTGAACCCACAATATTTCCCAGGTATGCCTATATTCTCAAAGCAACTACTCTAGAGTTACACATGCTATAGGCATTTCCAAATTAGGTGAAAACAAAAATTTATATCTAGTGTATAAGGAAAAAAGAATTAAAATGAATTCAGAGTATAGTTTAAGTTATAGAGCTTGCATTTAACTTCTCCGGCTCTCGCAGAGACCGCTGCTTTATTAGACAAAGTCTGTGTGGTTTATAGATGGGGCTATGATTTTTACACCTGTTCTCTTGAGAGCCAGAAAGCCATTATTTTTAATCAAACATTTATGTAATACCTCTTTGAGCAGCTTGGGGTCTAAATGAATGGTTGTCTATGATGATGAAATGAAATTGACTTTGCTCTACCAGAAAATGTATAACCAACCAAAGAAAACACTAAAGCACAAAAAATTGCAAGATGATGAAAAAAAAAGTGTCAGTGGTAAACAAAATAGCAACACTAAAAGCTCCAATGCTGTGGTCTCAGAAAAGTTTTATTTCCTAGGAGTTCTTAACTCTGGAATACATATATAATTTTATATGCTTTGGATTGTTTGAAAGGTCCACAAAGTCCTTTTGTTGCTAGAAAACACATCTAGGCAACAGATTTGGTGGGTTTGAGCCCTTTGTCAAGCTTTGTTCTGACAACTCAGAGCCTGGAGCCTGCTTCACATTCTGTCTGCCTGCCTGTCTCTCAAAATTAAACAAACATTGGGGTCTCTAGATGGCTCAGTCAGTTAAGCATCTGACTTCAACTCAGGTCATAATCTCATGGTTTGTGGGTTGGAGCCCTGTGCGCGGTTCTGTGCTGATAACTAAGAGCCTGGAGCCTGCTTTGAATTCTTCGTCTCCCTCTCTCTCTGCCCATACCCTGCTTGTACTCTGTCTCTGTCTCTCAAAAATGAGTAAAAAACTTTAAAAACATTTTTAATAATATTTAAAAAATGTCTTAAATAAGCAAAGAGTTCTTTATTAAATCAGAAAATTTCTAAAGATGCAAATGAATTGTGTTAAGTTCCAACTGTCACTGCTTATCACAGCCATACTTAGTTACATAAAATACAAGTAAGGACCAATGATTTTTCTTTAATCACTATGTAAAGTTTCTCCTTTTGCAGTTTATCTTTTCCAAGAGAATAAAGGAATTCAGTTTTTCTGACCTTCCCCCAAATTCAGCATATGGTAATTTTTTTTCAACTTGCAACAAACATAACAAACAGCACTGGTGTTGGCCTAAATGATTTGCTTTATTGGTAAACTGTAATAAAAGACAAGTAATAAAGATATGTTTGGAACTGTATCAGGCACCAAATAAATGATATGTCCAATGAAAATAACTTTAGGTATAATGAAAGGGAGCAATATGACGGAAGGGAACCAACATTGGTCATAGGAGCAATCCGCAGAGCACAGTGGAGTATTTTAACTCTACCACTAACATTTCTCTCAATTAATGTTTATTATCCTAATTGTAGAGAAAACCATAAAACGTCTCACAGAGGTTACGGGAACGGCTTCTGTCACACATGATGCCTGGGGCTATCTGCCCTGGAGTCTATATAATTGACTGTGGAAGACAAATCAATCCTGATTCGGACAGGGAAGGTGCTGTGTATCCAATAAGAGACTAATAGCAGAGGGCCTTAAAAATTGAATAAAAACTTGATATTCATCTTAAAAAAACACAAATCTAGCAATTTAGAGAGAAGACTATAATGAATCAGTATTTTAAAAAACAGAAATATAGTCAAGCCGTGAATTACCATGGTAGAAGAACAAAGGGGAATAAGGAAGCTGTTTGAGTCAGATCGCAGATAACCAGGATCAGAATGGCAATTCTAAGGGGAGGAGGCCCTATTTGTGCTAACAAGGAAGCATGTAAATATATGTTCCCTATTTGCTTGCCTAATCATCTCCAGTGCCCCAACCATCTTGCTAAGGAAGCGGGTATTCTGCCTGGTGTTGGCCCCCAGAAGAACTGAAGCCAAGTCTTCATCCCCTTCCCTTCTGCAGTGGTAGCCGAAGAGGAGCTGCATGGCCACCAGCTTCCCTCAGAGGTGCTGAAATATTGCACCCATGATGACTTAACTTCTAGAAACAAGCCTTGGAGGTGGGAGGAACTTTAAAACAACCAATATAGAAATTACTTCTGGTACATGCTCGCTCAGCCTCTTTCTGAGCATTTCCAGCTGTCATTCTCATTTTGCAGTGGGGTCCCTTCCCTGGTTTGGACAGTCTCTTACAGTTCATGCGCAAATAAATGTCAAGAAAAAAAAGGAAAGAACTGTCAAGCAAATATATGGTTTGGACCTTGTTTGGGTCCAGAGTGGGAACAAACCAATTGTAAACAGACATTTTTTGGATGACTAGGGAAAATTATGGATTTAATAAGTAAAAATTATTTTATTGTTAAATACTGTTATGATACAGGGTTCTATTATAAAAAGCCATCTCAGTGGATATACTGAGGAATCAGTATTTATGAGTAGAAAAATATAACGTCTGAGGTTTTCTTTAAAATACATGCATACAAGGTGTGGGAAAGGACTAAAGCTTTCTCCGCATTTTTGTGGATGTTTGAAATTCTCCAGATGTTAAGAAAAAGTGACTTCACAAGAGACAGAAAGTGTATATGTATGTGTCTGAATACATGAAGAGCAGTTGTACACAGATGAATCTCACTTATGCAATGAATCCAAACCATTTCTGAAGTGTGCTCTTGTAAGGACTCCTGTCCGATCCAGCCTTCCCCGGTACTTAAAGGGGAAGGCTCTGGCTTCTCCCGAAAGGGCGCACCTTAA
Source organism: Suricata suricatta (assembly GCF_006229205.1). NCBI lineage: Eukaryota > Metazoa > Chordata > Mammalia > Carnivora > Herpestidae > Suricata > Suricata suricatta. The sequence continues at coordinate 87,443,911 of NC_043701.1, forward strand.
GGAGGGACAACTCCTGCGGCGCCAATACCAGTACTCTTATTTTTCAGGTTAACAGAAGAGGCATTGATCAGGAAAGAACTCCCAACTACACCTTTCACACACTGCCTCATTTGCTACCTGATTACTGACATTCTCTAGTGATACTTTCCTAATGCCTCCTGGTGTTCAGTTTAGATGCAGGGAGAATGCATGCCATGGCACCAAAGATCTTTATTATCCATCAGAGAGAAGTGCAAAAAAATAATGCCTGTATTTAAATCAAAAAAGAGCTAAATTTTCCACACTAACATTTGGAAAGAATTTCCTTGGAGGCATTACTTATAGGCATGTAAAAAGAAGCATGAGTCTTTGGCCTACAATATTCTTCTAGAGTTCTGCTTTAGCTTCACTTACACAGTTCTCATTCAGTGTCCTTCTCTTCAGTGTCCAGACAGAGTGAAGACTTTAACACTTGCAGAGAATTGGTTTTTCTGAAGTGGAAGGTAGAATACATTTCCATTTCCCCGAAAACAATGTTCTCACAGTCACTCCTCTTGGCTATTTCGTTACTCTGAAGTTTTTTCTCTGTCAGTAACAGAGGGGTGAATATTTTCATTTGCTCTCAGTTTTCTTTAAGTACATTGTACTTTTTTTCTTTTTTTCTGTTAAAGAAACTGACTTTCTATTGCCAAAGAGCTATATCCCTGACACCTGGCACAACACTGAGTACATATCAGGGATTTTATAAATAAAGGCCGCATGACTAAAGAAATGCACCGTCTTACTCTTAGCCGCTCACTACAGTATCACAGCAAATGCAGCACTCAAAGTTGAGAGTATCCAGGGATCTCTTTGCTAACATCTAACTCCAGGAGCCATTATATTCCCAAAGGCATGGAGATCTTTTCTTACTAGTTTGCCGGGCAATTTAAGCTCCTGATGGTCTGAGCCTAAGCATAAAAACATCCAAGTCAATCAGTAGTATTAGACAGAAGAGATAATACTTTTGTATAATAAGTGAAGCATGCTATCCTCTTTATGGACAATTATGCTACCAATTCATACTAAGAGGACTGCAAGATGTTTCTCCGATAAACTGTTGCATTTTTAGTCTCTAGATTCTCTATACTATTGAGGGGGCAGTTAGATGAGGGTGTAATCTTTAATTATAAAAAGTCAACTTGATGTGATTACAATGAACCAGGTTGAGAAAGCAGAGCTCAATGGTAACATGTACCAACTACGAAACCAAACTTACCCAATGTTTTTCATCATTCAATACTGCTTTTGAGAGTATTTTTGTTGTTGTTGTTTTTATTTTAGAGACCATGAGTGGGAGAAGGGCAAATAAAGAGAGAGAGACTTCTAAGCAGGCTCATGCTCAGCACAGACCCCTCCACGGGGCTGGATCCCACCACCCAGGCAACATGACCTCAGCCAAAATCAGGAGTCAGATGCTCAATCAGGTGACCTTTATTTTCCTACTTCTTCAAAAGTATGCCAGAATAATTATCATTTTGGAGACAATTTCATTTAGTGTTTATTTCAGTTATAATGTTGGCATTTTTTACATAGTAAAGAAAAAGTCATGATGGGGCAGAAGAGAACTGCAAAACTTAGTATTTTATTTCAGTAGTCCCTCAGGAGAAAGTTATGGGACTTATTTCCTTTTTACCGTATTTTCTTTCCGTTTATAATCTTGACAACCATGTAGTTCTGAGTGCGTCTATATAAAAGTAAAATAAAACATCTGACAATGAACAAAAATGTCTGTAAAATGGTAACAAGTCTTGCGCATGTTCTTAGTACATTCTATTGTCCCTCAGTGATGAGGCATGAATGCTTAAAAAGTGGACCTCCTGAGGAGACAAGTGAAAAACCTGAAGACCTTTCAGGAACAAAACTTCAAGAAATATTATCAAACTTTCCACTTATTTTCCATTTTAAAACGACACCATTTTTAATTTGCATATTCTTGTCACTACCATTTCAGACTAGAACCCTTCTGGAGATACCACAGTGAGAAAGTTGCATATCAGAGAGTATGAATTTAAATTGTAGTCAAAGTAAAACAAATTCTAACACCAAGATCCTTATGTACAGAAGGCAGGTCCAAATTCCTACAATTATTAAGGGAAGTTGGTCTTATAACTGATCATTTAAATTGTGTTATGGCTTCTGCCCTGATGTTTTGGGAGATTCAAAACAGGAAAAGTACAGTATCTTTTCTTGCATATAATTTCATAAATATAGTACTCTCACAGGTTAGCATGGCTGACCTTTTGAATTCTCTAAATTCTGCCACATTCTGGGAACTGGTACGTCTAGACACATGATGAATATCAGGTGAAAAATTATGTTTAATAAGGAAAACTGTAAAAATAATAATTGATTCCTTACATCACAAACACAACTCTAAATTCCTTACCCAAATTTATAATTAGATGCAGCTTAGAATCCATACTCTTTGTGAATTTTTCCAAAATAAATGGAGCAGTTGAATTTTCTTCTTAAAATTGTGATTGAATTTTTACTTTAGTATAAAACATTTCTAAGGTTTTCTTTTGTGAGATGCTTTATCTAATCTTCCAATTAATGTAAATAATCTATGTTGAGGCAGAACACAAGAAAAACTCAAGAAGGTGTGTGTGTGTGTGTGTGTTAGAAACTAAACAGTCTATCGTTCTGTCTTTCCTGCTTTGACTTGGGAAGACGTCTTTTCAAGGGTAATATACATAGCCAATTCTAACTACAGTTTTAAATGTCAGACGTAAATTTCCAAAAGAAAAGTTTTAAAATGGAATTCACAATGGTAACTTTACCACTGACTTATTATCCAAGTTTTCCACCACTTTGATATTTTTCTTGTTGGATTATTCATGTAGTTTGCATTAACATGTGCTAAAATAAAATCATAAATTGTCTTTCAAATACTATGCAGGAATAAAATAATGGGCTCAAATGTGCTCTAATGGAGTATGTTATATAATCATTTTAAAAGACTTCCCCTAATTTAGATACGTGTCATGATTAGCAAGAAACAGAACATTTTATTACTTTTAAGGAGAGCCAAACGTTCAACTTAACATTCACAAAATAAACATCCTTCTTACTTCCAACTTTTCATTTCATTTTCTTGATGACAGTGAGAGTTAAGTTAGTAAATGAGCAGAAAGTATTCAGTCAGGAACACGTAGATCACAAGAAGTTGTCAAAGAATACTTAATATTTTGGATTAAAATAACTCAGAATTAAGTGATGTCTGAGCAACTCTGGAAGCAGTAAAAGTTGATAACTCACTCTTTTTATGAAGACACAACCCGTAGAGTGTTCGTCCTAACTCAGAAAAAGGGCCAACCAGGAAAAGCATTAAATAAATTAGATTTGTTTCTCTTCCCACCAGGCTTCTTAAAAACAGAAAAGAAAAACATCAATAAAGTTGTTTCTACTATCTCTTAAAGTTTCACTATTTAGAACAGTATTAAAGTCACGTCTTTTTAACAAGCCCGTAAAACATTTACTTCCCCTTTCATGTTTGATTCACCTCTGGTTTATTTCTTTTCCTTTTTGTTACAGAAGGATGCCCTCAGGTACTTATTCAATTAAGTAATTGCCAGCTGCCATAAGCTAAAATGTGAAAATATCAACGTATTTGTAAAACAGGCTTTACTGTACATTCTATTTAAAATCACATGCACTATTTCTAAGAGATTAGAAGCTTTCTATCTGTGCAAAACTGGAAAACACGTACTTAGAAATGAGTGAGGCATTTGGGCAAATAGGCTTATGAAGCACATCAGGTATCAATTGTGCCAATATAAACTTCGTTGAAGTCAGGCTTGGTTTTAACAAGAGAGCTTTCAAAACATCTGTCTTTTGTCAAAATTTTGCTGACGTTTCAAAAGGGAACTCATATATGTTGTGTTAAAAAACAAAGGATTCAAAGATTGCAATAGTGCTAATGAACAGTTTAATTTAGAAGAATACAGTGGGAGGGCAGGCACAGGGAAGGGAAGTATGGGAGGAGGAAGAGGGCCGAGGGTGACCTGGGTCACAGCCTATTTTCAACACACACCTCCTAATACTCAAGGGCAATAAAGAAGAAAAAAAATGTGTCATCAGAATAATAATTTCTCCTCTAGACTTTAATACTTTATGTGTAAATGTTAGAGAGTTAAAAAATTAATACCAAGAAATACATCATAAGAACATTAAAATATGTGGGGAATTTCTTTCAATTCAGATGGTATTCAGAATTTGGAAAATAGGTCAATGTGAAAACTGCTGACAAGGTCCCAAGTAAGGTATCATCAAATTAAGCTCCTTATTTAGGTGAGACAGGGTTAGACAAGCACACAAAAATGAACCCCCACTAGAGTGACTAAAGGTTTTCAAGGAAGAGTATGGTTCCTATCACGATGGATACTGACTCTAAAATCATTTATCTTAAAAAGTATTTAACTACATTTTACTATAGTTGAATAATATGTCACAAGTTCAAACTACACTTTGATTGTCATAACATAATTATTAACTTCAACTACAATTGCATATATTAAGGTCCAATAATCTATACATCGAAGTCTGTGGCATATATAATTATCATCTTTACAACTTATGGAATCAGGTTTGATACGGAAAAAAAAAAACTATGTCCAATCAAATCTCTCTTATAGTTTTAAGTTGATTTATTCTGAGAAAGCACAGCACGATTCTCACACAAGAGAGTTGTAACACGGAAGGTTTTCTTTACAGAAGCAACTTTATTCCTGTTGGCACCATGCAGATGGGTTCTTACCTGAAGAACTGAGCCCAAACACCATGGGACACAGATTTTTTTTTTTAATATATTTTCCACTTTGTCTCCCATATACGGTAACACACAAACATGTAGTCTAAGTCATCTCATGTTACAAGGCTGTGAGGGATCTTGTCACATATGCATATAACCAGGTTGCCTTGAGGTTTTTTGGGGTTTTTTTTTTCCTTTCCTGGGGGGGGGGGGTGGATTCTACCGCAGGAGAGAGCTCAAGTGGGGAAGGGCCAGAGCAAGAACTCATTTTCCTGAGTCTAAAATTATTCCCCAGAAAAAAAAATTTTCATGCAAGTGATAGCTCTAACATTTATCTGAACAGAATTTTCATTTTAGTTTTATAGTATCTGTGTTTCTTAAAATAAAAAGTATTTTGGAATGTCTGAAAACTGGGAATGTATATAAGCAGTCATCTTCATAAGCCCTCAAAAATCTAGTCCTGTTTACTCAATGATTTTAAGTTTATCCAAGGGTAACAATATTCTTTAAAGCTGTAGTAATTACAAATCTTAGTTAATTCAGTGAAAATTCCATATTAAAAATGCTAGGACTCAATCTTTTAAAATATTACAAACTTCCATCTGTATACACTATCAAAAAATAGTACCAAGGATTTATTTTTAAATCTACTCATAAAGTAATGTTTCTGGTTTATTTATCAAAAATGCAGAAGTGACTAGATAGGAGAGATTTTGTTAAGGAATTAATTTTAAGGATAATAAATTTGAAAAAAAATTGAATCCATAGTTCCTTTAACTTCTTTCCTTCCTTTCTACAGTACTTTATTAGAAACTTTATTAGACAGAATAAAGACTCTTGATTTCAGCTCAGGTCTAGGTCTCACAGTTTCATGGGTTCAAGCCCCTTGTCCGGCTCTGTGCTGGCAATGTAGAGCCTGCTTGGGAATCTCTCTCCTTCTCTTTCTGTCCCTTCCCAACTCATGCAGTCTCTGTCTCTCGCAAATAAATAAATAAAACTTAAAAAAATATGGGCTTAGTATTTACTTAGGAAAATGTTTCATTTAATTACTTGGTTGTAATATGTATTTGTACCATCTTTTTAAAAATTTTTAAATGTTTTTTCTTTATTTTTGAGAGACAGAGAGACAGCACTAGCAGGGGAAGGTCAGAGAGAGAGAGAGGGAGACACAGAATCGGAAGCAGGCTCCAGGCTCTGAGCTGTCAGCACAGAGCCTGACATAGGGCTGGACCCCACAAACCATGATATCATGACCTGAGCCAAAATTGGACGCTCAACCAATTGAGCCACCCAGATGCCCCATATTTGTACTATCTTTACAGACATATGGAAACATGCTGAGCTACAGTATTTTATTTAGCTGTTAGTTTAAACTAGATTTTCTATAAACTTCAAAATCTATCCCCTCTTCCCCTCTTTCTCTGCCTGGAAGAAACATGAATTATTCTGGATCATAATGGTAGTATAGAGAATTTTGTTTTGTACTGTTTAAAAAAGAAGACATAACTGGAATAAACATATTTAATTAGTTGGCATTCTCAAGAACCTAAAGAGGCAGACTTATGAAAAACGAGGTTGTAAACATCGATGGTAATGGAATTATATTAAAATTCAATGAACTTGAATTCATAGCAGAGGAAAAGGTTATCTAAAAACGTTTCTGAAAATTCTTTATCGCCCTTCCATTATTTACTATGTACAAATCTACATGACACATTAAGTCATCCTTTGCAAGAACGTGAAGAGGGAATGGGAAGAGGAAACTTTATAGTTCTCTGGTATGTAGAGGACACATAAATCTACAGGATTTTAAAATTTACCGGTGACAAGATGAGCAGAGGGGGGCTGTCCATAGATATTTCTTCGAGAAAGGCAAATTTATTTGGCAAGCCCATGCTCCCTGTCGAGCACTCTATTAGATTCATTCACACTTAGTAATTCATTTTCCCTTCACTATAGCCCTGCCAGAAATATTTTTGGGGACAAATTTCAATCTCCAGAAACAGTTTACACCACTTTTATTTTATCAGTATGGTTGCTAAGCTTACATATCAAGATATCCTAAGAAAGAAAAACAGGTTTGAGAGATTAAGTTGACAAGCTTTCAGCAAGGAAAAAAAATTTCAAGTTTTTCACTATCTGTAATTTGGTTCCTTGAAACCTTCATTTTTGTGTAGAGCTCTCCCATTCTTTCTCTAGGGTTCCTTCTTTATTCCCTATTATGAGGCCACCATTTTTGAGCTACATTCTGTATCAAATTCCAAACATCAACTAAGTTGGGCTCAGGGAAAATGACGCATAAAGGTGACTGCTAGACCTACCTCTAACATGGTTCTAACACTTGTCATTTTTTTACACTGAGCTATACTGACTGTTAGTATGACACGTGTGGTCTGGTTCAAGATCTTAGATTTCCTGAAACTCCAATAGCCACATCCTGAAAAGGACCCGAAATCTAAAATATAGAGAGATTTGTTACTTATATACAGTAAATAAAGCTACAACTATAAATGAAATCAATTGGAGAGAGAGTTTCAAGTATTGACTTGGCTAACCATTAGAATAACTTCATGATTTTTAAAAAAGGCAAAAGACTAGAATCCATACATGCCAATTAAATCACAATCTCTGAGGGAGTGATTCGGCTACAAGCAGTTTTTCTAAAACTCTTAAGGAAACTCTAATGCTCAACCAATCTCAGAAGAGATTATCTATCCTTAGACATTCTAACATTTAAAAACTGTACTCAAGATGATTAACAGATAAAGTATGGGAACCAAGGGGTAAGATGGTTTAAATAAGTAGGAATTAGGAAATGGAGACTGAAAGTACAATCAGTTTTCTTGAGTTTATGGTGTTGGTTGTTTATAAATACAGGAAGAGTTTTTAAGGAAAAGAGAGATTTTTAACATATATAAATGATGTGGGAAAGATCCAGCAGTAAGGGAGAGACTGAGGTTATGGAAGAAATGGGAAAATCCATCTCTAAACTGAGTCTAAATGAAGAGTCAAGATCCACAGGAGAAAAAATGTACACTGTAAAAAAGAATGTCTACCTTCCTTCTTGTAACGGAAGAAAATTAGAAAATTTTGAGTCCAAAAGCAAGTGTACAAAATTTAGAGAAGGCGAGAGCAATCCAGTAAGATAACTTCTCTTTTTTCTCTAACATTGGATCTAATACTACCTGTGGGGAGAAAAGTGAAACTGCCTGACAAGTAACAAATACTCTGTAGGTATTAACAGATTTAATTCTTAAAACAATTAATTCAGTGAGGTAGGTAACTGTCATCCTTAGTTGCAGATCAGACAACAGAGGCAGAGAGAGTTTTGGTAACTTGCCCCAATTCCCCAGGGGCAAAATGGTCTGTAAGTGGGACTCCAGAGCATGAGCTTCCAGATTACCACATCTTCTGTCAGCTAAGGTCCCCCACCACTGCAGAGACTAGGGTGAAGTGCTCTCCAACATCAGACAAACCTCCCTCTGATTCTGCTCTTTGATATGTTCGCCTTAAGAAAGTTGCTTAACCTTTTCCAGACTCAATTCTATTACCAGCAAAACGGAAATCATAGAACCTTCCTCAGAGAGTTGTTGGCAAGAAAAATTAAATTCCATTGCGTAGTATAGATATTTCTATACTTCCAACACTGGCAAAGCATAGTTCTAAGTACTAAGCAGTCAATAGAAAAGACCAATTTTCTTCATAGGGTTTATATCCTTATAGAAGAGAAGCTGCAGCAACGAATGGCAAATTCCATGGATTGGGAAAGATTTGTCTGAATTCCCAAGAATTTAGAACTTCATTGAAACACTGACTTCTCATCTCCCTTATTCTCAAGTTGTGCTTCTACTTTGCCTTGTTAGCTCTTTGGGGAGACATACTCCTTAATGATTTTAATCACAGCATCCCAAACCACAGAGGGGAAGCATTTGTGGTATTGAAAAAAGGCATCCTCGTGGCAAACAAAAATGACAGTTAATATTTTAAGGTTTTGGGAAAAAGTGATTAACAATAGCCCAAAGAAACTTAGGTTAGCTTTGTTAATCTCCCAACAAGTAAACTTTAAAAATCATTACTGGAGATAAAGAGTAACATTCATAATGATAAAGGAGGCTATCAAAATTTCAAATTTATGTCAATCTTTAACATAAGCTCAAATACATAAAGCAAAAATTGACAGAACTTAAAGAAGAAATAAACATCACTACAGAAGACTTTCACATAGTATTAGCAATTCAGTAAGTAGCTGTAAAGACATGGAAAATAAGTAAAGATATTGATTACATAAACAGCACTATATTTCACATATTTAGAATACCATACTCAACAATGAAGATTTATATTTAAGCACAAATTAAATATTTACTAACATTGGTGATATGTCATAATGCCAGCATCAACAAACTTCAAAGAATTTAAATTATTTAAAGTATGCTGACTAAACCACAGTGGAAGTCAGGAATTAATTAAAACAGAGAGAAAAAGAGAATGTGCCATGCACACAAAAAAATTCCTCATTTCCTGGAAATTGAATATTTCTCTAAAGATCCAAGAAACAAAGAAAAATTGAAACAGATTATAGAATACTTTGAATTAAATAAAAACATTTCAAGATTTGTGTGGGAAAAAAATGTGAGATACAGGTAAAAAGCAGGATTTAGAGACATGTTTGTAGCTCTATTTTTGAGACTTAGAGTAACAATTTTTTGTGTCATTTTATAATACTTAAATCCTCAGGTCTATTCATTTATTTTACTTAAACAATTTACTGGGGCAGCTGTGTGGCTCAGTTGGTTAAGTGCTCGGGTCATGATCTCACAGTTCATGGGTTTTAGCCCCACATCAGGCTCTGTGTTGACAGCTCTGAGCATGAGGCCTACTTCAGATTCTGTCTGTCTGTCTGTCTATCTGTCTGTCTCTCTCCCTCTCTCTCTCTCTCTCTCTCTCTCTCTCTCTCTCTCTCTCTGCCCCTCCCTGGCTCGTGCTCTGTTTCTCTCTTAAGAAATAAACATTAAAAATGTTTAAACAATTTATTTAAATTAAAAATAAGATAAACAGTTCACCCATTTCTTCCACCCTATAACTTCTGACTCTGGTAATCACTAATCTGTTCTACTTATTAATTTGTTTGTTGTTTGTTTAAGACTCTATATTAAGAGACATCATACACAGGTGCCTGGGTGGCTCAGTTAGGTAAGCCTCTGGCCCTCGATTTCAGCTCAGATCATTATCTCATGGTTCATGGGATTGAGACCTGCACTGGGCTCTGTGCTGGCAGTGTGGAGTCTGCTTGGGGTTCTATCTCTCCCTCCCTCTCTGCCCCTCTACTTCTCTTCCTCCCTCTCTCTCTCTCTCTCTCTCCCCCCTCAAAATAAACAATAATTAAAAAAAAGACATCATACAGTATTTGCCCATCTCTGATTTACATCATTTAGCATAATGTCCTTGAGGTTCATCTATGGTGACTCACCAAGAAGAGAGGATTCAAAAAATAAAAATGGAAATAAAAGAGATTTACACACAATACCACAGAAATACTAAGGATCATAAGAGATTAATAATTACACACTAAATTAGACAACCCAGAAGAAATGGATACATTCCTAGAGACATACAACCTACCAAGATTGAATCATAATGAAGTAGAAAATTTCAACAGATGGATTACTAGTAAGAGATTGAATCAGCATTCAAAACCCTCTCAACAAATAAAAATCCTTCACTGGTGAATTCTACCAAGCATCTAAAAAAGAATAAATGCAAATCCTTCTCAAACTCTTCCAAAAACATAAAGAGGAGGAAACTTGTCTAAACTCATTTGAACAGACTGATTACTAGTAAGGAGATTAAACAGTATTCAAAAACCTCCCAATAAATTATAGTCCAGGACCAGAAGGCTTCACTTGTGAATACTACGTAACATTTAAGAAAGAATTAATACCTATCTTTCTCAAACTCTTCCAAAAATATAGAAGAGGAGGGAATTCATCCAAATTCATTTTATGAGGCCAGTGATTATGATACCAAAATCAGACAATGATTCCCCAAGAAATGAAAATTACAGGCCAATATTCCTTAAAAACATAGATGCAAAATTCCTCAACAAAATATTAGCAAAATGAATTCAACTCTTTATTTAAATTATAATACACCTTGACCAAGTAAGATTTATACCAGGGATGCAAGGATGATTCACCATCAGCAAATCAGTTAATGTGATATACCACATTAACAAAATGTAGGATAAAACCATATGGTCATATCTCTTTCCTTCCAGCTAGAACTATAGAGGGTACTAAAGAGAAGAAAACATAGTTCCTGGTGTGCCAGAAACCCTTAAGAAAAAGGAAGGAATTTCACAGAGTTGAAGATCAAATATCTGAGAAAGAAGTATGCCCAAAATATGCTTCAAAAGGAAAGGAGTAAGCTTCTCTGTGAAAAAGCTAAGCATCACCACAGGAAACATAGGTAGATGTCCAGAACGGAGATTCAGATGGCTAGGATGGCAAGAAAAGCTGGCAACCTCTGTGTACTTGGGAAACCCACACTGGCATTTGTCATCAGGATCTTAGAACTATCAATGGTATGAGTCCCAAGGTTCAGAAGGTGTTGTAGCTGCTTCACTTTCACCAAATTTTCAGTGGCACCTTTGTTAAGTTCAATAAGGCTTCAGTTAACATTCTAAGAATCGTGGAACCGAGGCCCTTGGGTGGTTCAGCTGGTTGAGCAATCGACTTTGGCTCAGGTCATGATCTCACTGCTTCTGAGTTTGAGCCCCACAGCGGGCTCTGTGCTGATAGCTCAGAGCCTGGATCCTGCTTTGGATTCTGTGTGTCCCTCTCTGCCCCACCCCTGCTCATGCTCTGTCTTTCTCTGTCAAGAATAAATAAATGTTAAAAAAAAAAAAAAAAAGAATTGTGGAACCATATAGAGCACTGAAGTACCCAAATGTGCAGTCAGTAAATGAATTGATTTTCAAGTGTGGTTATGGCAAAATCACCAAGAAGCAAATTTCTCTGACAGATAACACGTTGATTGCATGATCTCTTGGTAAATATGGCATTATCTGTACAGAGGATCTGATTCCTGTGATTTATACTGTTAAAAAATTTTTTCAGGAGAAGGACATTGCTCTCATCTGCAAGAGCGGAAGGAGAAAATACGGACTTCAGAAGGAAGAGAACCTGAAGGATACCTGAGTGAGTGACCGCGAACTGGGGAGATTGGAAAACGGGCCAGCCCAAGACGGGCAGGGGAGGTGGGAGCCCCAGCCCAACACAGGGCAAGCGCGCAGAGCCCAAGAGACAAAGGGAGGAGACAGAGAGACTGAGCACGCTCATAGTACTGTCTCTGGGGAAGAGGTAAAGAACACTTAACTGCGCTTGGAGAGAGAAGCTCACTCCATAGATAACTGCTGGATAGCCTAAATCCCGAACCCAGGTGGCACACAAGGGAAAGAACAGCTTCCAGCCTGGTGCCATCTTGGCAAGGAGTCGGCGACCGCTGCCATGGCGGTGATAGGGGTGCTCACTTTGACCTCGGTTTTGGGAGTGGGAGCATGCACCTCATTTCCACGGCGCATCTTGCCCCCAGCATTGGCCCCGTGAAACCTGAATCCCGGGTGCCAACAGGGAAAAAATAGCCCCAACCTCTGTGTGATCCTGGCAGAGAATTGGCGGCAGTGGAGACCTGGGTGCGCGCGCACAGGCTACAGGAGCTCCCAGCTCATTTCCAGCAGCTCCCAGCGCCGCCCCAGGCAACAGCTGCACACTCATTCCTCCCCCAACGCTAACTCGATCCCCGCTGGGGGTTGGTCTGAGACGGTGCGCACTTCACCTCCTGCTGCCCATCTCGCCTCAGGCAGGGGCAGCCTAAATCCCAGCCTGAGCCAAGAAAAACCGATTACTCCCTCTAAGAAGCCAGCAACCAAAACAAAAACACCATCTGTGGTAGCATAAAGAGTGCATGGACTGGAACTTTGAACGGAGGCAGGCCTGGAAAATACAACTCAACCAAGCTCAACTGTGGCAAAAGGAGATAGGACTCATTAGAGTGGCCTACAGTTCGTAGTTCAGCAGAGGTTGGCATGCCACCTATCTAATCTCTGCAGACACCAAGGCGGAGCCTCTGAGAGCAGCCTCCGAGACCTACCACACCAAACTACACCTATCCACGAGGGGAAGCTGCTGGGGTTTTTTTGTTTTTTTTTAATAATTTTTTTCTTTTTTTCTTCATTTTTTTTCTTCCTTTTCCATACATATTTTTTATTATTATTTTTTTTACTTAAAATTTTTAAAATCTTCACTCCTTATTTTCCTTTCTCCTTTCTCCCTTTTTTAACCTTCTTGAAATCCAGATATATTCTCCAATATCTCATCCCTACCTTTCCCTTCAACTGGTCATACACTTTTAGACTGTCCACTGTCCTTTATTGTCTCTGCCCCCCCTTTATTTTTTTTTCCTTCTTTTTTTTTTCTTTTCCTTTTCTTCTCCTCTTTTCGTCTCTTTCCTCCCCACTCTCTTTATTTTCTTTCCCCCTTTTTAATGTGTTTGTTTGTTTGATTTGTCTGTGCGTTTGTGTGTTACTGTTCCCTCTGTGTTTGTCTGTCTGTTTTCCTTCTTAGAGCTACACCAAGAAACAAGCCAAAGTGTGCATGACAGCAAG
>NC_043701.1:87457446-87462364 GCF_006229205.1 Suricata suricatta
TATACTGTTAAGTGAAACTACAATACAATCTAAGTTTATTTTGGGAGTGTTTGCTGTATCATTGGATTTAATGAAATGTTTAGAGGTGCAGTAGGCATGACTTTGAGTAGATAAGGAAAGAAAATGCAAAATGCTTATTGATTCATGATGTGGTTTCATCTTAGCTTGGGCAAACCATGCAGTATTTAATATATAGTAGCAGAATATTTACCATTGAAGCTTGAAAAGATGTGAGTTCTTTGTGTGCAATCTTTCATTTATGCATGTGAGAGGGTTTTCTTTTCTTAATATTTTTACATTGTAGTACTTGTTTTCTTTGTTGGGGTGTTTGCTTATTTAATACATTCCATCAAGGACAGAAAAAAAAAATCTGGGGAAGTTGAAAAATAGTCCCTATGCCTTCTTAAACAGAATATGCCCAATATAATTTAACTTTTTATTCTAACACAAATTGCTAAAAGTATGCAGACTACTGTGACTAACATGATAAACTATAGCTACATAAGATATCCTACTAGATGCTAAAAGACGATGGATCAAATTGGTACACGTGTGGGGGGTAAAGATTGTATAATCTGACACCAAATTTAAACAAAGAGAGCTTTGTCCAGAATCATTTATTAATGTCATTGCTAAAATTAAAAATAAATTCTTGAAATTAAAAAAAATTTTTTTTTCAAAAAAGCAAACAACTTCTTATAGCCCTTCGAATTATCTTCTCCATGTGGGGGAATGAAGAAAAAGACTGCGCATTTTGTAGAGGGTAGAGCTGCTGATAACAGGGAAGACAAGTTTATTATGAGGATGAACTAAAGTATCCATCATGATTATTTTTATAATCAGTTAATATGGTCAGTTAATAAACAACTACTTTCAAATTGGAAAAAAAAAAAGACCTATATGATCATCTCAATAAAAAAAATAATTCAAAAAAATTCAACATCTATTTATGATAAAAATTATCAACCAAATGGATATATAGAGAGAACTTATATCAACATAACAAACACCAGATATGACAAGTCCACAGCTTACATCAGACTCAGCAGTGAAAAGCTGAAAAGCTTTTCCTCTAAGCTAAGGAATACATTTCTAACTTTAAATGCCCAGGCTGGGGGAAAAAAAAAAGCTAGAGAATGTATGCTTTTATTTCAAGAAGTTGCAAAGAGAAAAGTGAATCAAATCTAAAAATATAAAAGAAATAATAAAAATAATAAATCAATAAAATATAATGCAAATATACAAAAAGAAAAATCTAAACTTTTGAAAATATTAATAAAATTAACACCTATCAAGCTAGAATAAGAAAAAAAATATTAGACTGAATAAAACAGCAAAATCAGAGATGACATTGTTCCTAGCTGCGTCAAAAAAGAAAGGACATTATAAAACATTTTAGTAGTAAATAAGAGTATTTGAATTAATTGCAAAAATTCCTCAAATAAAACTATAGGAAAATGAAAACACATAGAGAACCTGAATTACTTGGGACCAAGTACAGAAATTAAATCTATTAAAGTGATCCTAGGTGTAGATGATTTCATCTGTGAATTCTTTGAAATATTAAAGATATAGGTAATACTAATGTTACACAACATTCTAATAATAAAAAAAAGAACATTCCTCAATATGTTTAAAAAAAACAGAATAATAGAGATACTAAAACATGATAAGAACATTGTAAGAAAGGAAAAGTACTATGGAATCTTCCTCAGGAATATA
The DNA here is from genome assembly GCF_006229205.1 of Suricata suricatta. Classification (NCBI taxonomy): domain Eukaryota; kingdom Metazoa; phylum Chordata; class Mammalia; order Carnivora; family Herpestidae; genus Suricata; species Suricata suricatta. The sequence goes on from NC_043701.1 coordinate 87,459,169, forward strand.
GAGACAAAAATCCTAAATAAAATATAAGCAAGTCCTTTTCAGTGATAATGGAAAAGAAAAAAAATAGCATACCATTGGAACTTACTCCATAAATGAAAAGCTAGTTGAGTCTTCAAATCACTAGGACTGACCACATCAACAGAAAAATAAGGGGAAAAATCAAGTATTTTCATAAACACAGTAAAAGAAGTTCATAAAAGTCACCACTCGTTTTTTCTAAAGACTCTCTTGCCAAACTAGAAATAAAAGGGAATTTACCTTATAAAGAATATCAACAAATTCCTGAATGAGGGGTAAAGAATTTGAGGCACAACAGATTACACACTGCATGATTCCACTTGCATACCTATAAAAGCAGGTAAAAATATGTGGTTTGAAATCAAGAGATTGATTACTTTTTCATGATGAGATTCCTGACTTGTTGATAATATTAGGGTTATTGGATGGATGGGTTTCTGTTTATAAAAATTAAGCTGTACACTTATGATAGACACTTTCCTATATTATACTTCAATAATCAGGAGATAAGAATGGGACAATGCTCATCATCACATCTATTCAATATTTACTGGAAATCCCAGCCCATGTAATAAGGGAAGAAGAAAAAATAGCATTAAGAGTTGGAAAAGAATAAAAATATTAATAGGTGATATAATGCACTTAGAATATGTAGAATATGTAAATGCACTTTGAATATGTAAAATAATGTTTAGAATAAATTTAGAATACTGAGCAAATTAAGCAACTTCACTAGATACAAGACCAAGGCTCTAAATTGTAGATCTCATAGCCACAACAGAAATTTAAATTTAAAAAAGAATTTAGAATAGCATTCAAAGTCAAATATTTATTTTTTTAATGTTTATTTATTTTGGGGGGGAGAGAGAGAGAGAGAGAGAAAGAGAGAGAGAGAGAGAGAGAGAGAGAGAGAATGCGAGCAGGAGAGGTACAGAGAGAGAGGGAGACACAGGATCCAAAGCAAGACTCCAGGCTCTGAGCTCTCAGCACTGAGCCCAATGCAGGGCTTAAATCCAGAAGCAGTGAGATCATGACCTGAGCCAAAGTCACATGCTTAACCAACTGAGCCATGCTGGCACCCCTCAGAGTTGAATCTTTAGAAGTAAATCTAGAGAAGATGTGAAAACTACACTAATAAATAAATGGCATTACTGAGAAACATTAAAGAAGACCTAAATAAATGTAGGAATATATTATGGTTTTGGTTACATGACTCAAAAATATATGGACACCAATTCTCTCAAAATGTATCTATAGATTTAATGAAACCCCGACTCTATATACTGGTTTCCAATTATCTTTACTCCTTGATATTCATACTACTTTGTAACAGCCTCCCACATTACACCTGGGTTGGTCTGTGTGACCAACTGAATGCCACACTTCAGAGATTAGTTTACCAAAGACTGTGTAGCCTCCATCTTGATCACTTTCTCTCACCATTCTCTCTCTTGGATTGCTTGCTTTGAGGAAAGCAATTGCCCACGCCTTGAGAGCACTCAAGCACCTCTGTAGAGAGAACCCGCTAACGGTGAGCCTTACGGAAAAGTGGAGAGTCCAGCCTCCATCAAGCCTTGACGTCAAGCTTTGACGTGAATGCAGCCCAAACGGACAGCTTGCCCACAACCTCATGAGATACTGTACTAGAACCACCAGATACTTCAGCATTTCAGATAATATGTGCTGCTTGATGCTGTTAAATTTGTAGATGATTCATCTTTCAAAAATAGATCAGTAGTATAAATCCCAATCTTAGAAGTTTTAGTGGAAATCAGATGACCCTAAAATCAGTATAGAAATGTAAAAGGCCAAGAATAATCCAAAAAATCTTCCAAAGAACACATCTTCAGTACTAACATTACCAAATATCAAGACTCATTATAAAACTCTATGAAGACAATGTGGGACAGACCTAACAATAGATTTTCCAATTGAAAAGAATGGAGAGTGTACAAATTTGTCTATAATTACAGTCACCCAACTTATGTCAAAAATAACTGTGATGCAATGGGAGAAAAATGATCTTATCTACAAATGGTATTATAAAAATTAGATGTCCTTATGAAATAATTTTACCTAGATTCATCTACTATTCATGGAAGGAAGGAAGGAAGGAAGGAAGGAAGGAAGGAAGGAAGGAAGGAAGGAAGGAAGGAAGATAATTCCAGGTCAAGTGCAAATCTAAATGTACAAGTTAAAACAATAAATATTTTAGAATATGAAACATCTTTATGAACGTGGTGCTGTAAATATTTTTTAAACAAGGGACCAAAAAAAGGCTGTAGACTGAAACTTAATTGAACCACATTAAGATCAAGTATTTTGCTCATTAAAAGACAACAAAAAGAATAAAAATACACACTGTGGTGACAGACTCAAAGGCTAAAAAGCATCATGTATAAAGATCTCATACATATCAACCCAACTAAAACTTTGTGCCAAAGACTTGATACTTCACAAAAGGGAATATCCCAGTGGTCAGAGAGCAGGTTAAAAGGAACACAGTATTTTTTTTCATAAGGAAATAAAAACTACAATGTATTTATCATTCTCCTTCTATTAGAAAGTCTAAAACCAATTTTAAAAAGCTAATACCAAATGTTGGAAAGGATGTGAAATAATGGAGATCTCAAAAATTCCTGTTCAGTGTATAAATTCGTGCAGACATTTTGGAAACTTTGGGGGGCAGCTGCCAGAGCAGAGTGTAAGCGTACCCTAGAGCGAGCCGCTCTGGGCATACACTCAGTAGAAAGGCTTGGTGTAGTTCCATACAGTAGGGAGAGCTAACACTCCACACCAGGAGAGGATATGGACGGTGCTCACCACCGCTCAAAAGATTAGTCACAAAGATGTGTGTGCAGTGTCTAAGTCCACTTACATAAAATAATGTTTTTTAATGGCTAAACTAATCTATGTGAGAAGTCAGAAGAATGGTTACTCTTGCATGATGGAGGCTTCCCTGTTGAAGTTTAATTTAACTGAAAATGTTCATTTTATGAAAATTGATTGAACTACATTCTTATGATATATGTGGTTTTCTGTATGTATATTTTACCTCAAGAATGGTGTGTGAAAGGAAATAGAAAGTTAGAAACAACCAAATGGACTGTGGTTTTCATTCAATGAAAATCTATATAATTTACTTCAGTTTCACTCAAAACCAAAAAAAAAAAAAAAA
>NC_043701.1:87462464-87505869 GCF_006229205.1 Suricata suricatta
CCAGTGTTTTAAAACTCTTCAGCTTTTTGAGCCGAGTTGAATTCCATCTCTCTCCCCTAACTTCAAGTCTTGACCTGTTTCAATAATCTTGAATAAAGTTTTGCTTGCCTGTTTAACTTATCCAGTCCAGTTTTTTGAAAGTTCTAAATAAAGAATAATCTGTAAGCTGATAATAATAATCTGTAATAAATAAATACATCATACTAAATCCTAAATTCTTACCTTGCTGAGCAGTACATTTTTACAGCCATCAGAAGTATAAAAGCCTCTAACTTATTTTTAACCAAAAGGAAAATGAGGCCAGTAGAATGAGAACAAGATGATTAAGAGAAAGGATGCCAGTGAGCTTCAGTTTTTCTCCTTTGCTTTTAGAGAGCTAATTAACCAATTACACTAGAACGGCTAAGGAGATGACTGCTCAGAAATCAGAAGGAAGAGCCAAAAGACTAGGATAATTTTTCCTTTTTTTTTTTTTTTAAGTTTATTTATTTTGAGGCATACAAGCACAGTGACATGAGCAGGAGAGGGGCAGAGAGAGGAGGAGAGAGAATCCCAAGCAGGCTCCCCACTGAAAGTAGAGAGCCCCTCATGTGGCTCCATCTCACAAACCATGAGATGACGACCTAAGCCGAAATCAAGGGTCAGATGGCTTACACCACTAAGCCACTCAGGTGCCCCGTACGACATGTTTCTTTATATGGTCTATTAATTATAACCTCACTATACCTATTGTCCCAATTTTAATATTAAATTTTTACAAACAGAATTGTCTGTGAAAGAAAAATAAGTCCTTTAATTAGCTTTTCTATAAAGGATAAATTATTTTTTTAGATTTTTTAATAGTTTATTTTCAAATTGGTTTCCATATAACACCCAGTGCTTCTCCCCCACAAGTGCCCCCCACCATGACCATCACCCCCTTCCCTCCCTCCCCCTCCCCCTTCAGTCCATGGTTCATTTTCAGTATTCAATAGTCTTTCATGATTTGTGTCCCTCACTCTCCCCAGCTTTCTATAAAGGATAAATTATCAATTAAAAAACCTAAAGATGCCATGCTCTTATTTTAGTGTTTGTTAATCAAAAGTTTTTAAGTTGTTTGATTACTATTATTTATTTAAAAGGACTCTGTGAGGAATGCCTGGGTGGCTCGTTAAGTGTCTGACTTCGGCTCAGGTTATGATCTCGCAGTTTGTGAGTTCAAGCTCCGCGTCAGGCTCTGTGCTGACAGTCTGGAGCCTAGAGCTTGCTTTGGATTCTGTCTCTCCCTTTCTTTGCCCCTGCCCCATTCATGCTCTGTCTCTCTCTCTTTCTGTCACTCACTCAAAAAACAAATGAATCAACATAAAAAATAAATAAATAAAAGGACACTGAGAAGTGAAAAAAATGACAATTTCTATTATTGCTTTTTTCTTCTTTTCTAAATAATGTCCCAACACCAGAAACATACATTTACTTCTCCAAAAGGGCGGGGGGGGGGGCGGGAAATGAAAGTTACAAAACAGAGATAGACTTAAAATAATAGAATATTGCTTTAATCCAATTGTCTCATTATTCAAAGCCATTTAACTGACTAACAAACTTCAAGTTAAATCTAAGAAATACAAAAAACCAGTAACTTGTACTTCTCTTAAGGGATAATTCTCTTACGTAGCTGTTTATATTTTAAAGAAAAATATAAATCTAACATGAGCATGATTTACCAAATGTTTCTGCAAAATATTATTCTGTAAATTATTCCACACAACCTCACATTTTTCATAAGGCATGGCTATTTCCTTAACTATGTTTAAATGCTGTCTTAATAAACAATTTTACTTCCCAAACTACCGATTTTGATCAGGTTTCATTTTGGCAGTGAGGTATTTCTCATTTGCTCTTTCATAGAAAGCTGTATTCCAGCTCTTTTCATTGATCTCTAAGCACCTTAGTCAAATAAATTAACTCACCTGCAGTGCTTTTTATTTTTAAATTGTCATTTGGCCCAGTTTTCCAGTTAAATTATTAAAAAATTACATGCCTCCAAAGTCCCTCAATGTGCGTCCACATAATCAATGCATATTTGGGGAAAACACTCTTAGAGTCCAGATTTATGTTTTCCTATAGATTATTTTTTTAAGTCCTTCAACTGCCTGACAAAAAGACCAACCGTAATTTTTCTCATGTTTATTTCCATTTTGCTTCACAGAAGGAAGGTGCTCAGGTATATGTTAGAATGAAGTGACTTTATATCTTATTTCTCAAGTATTTTCTCAACAACACTTAGACTATTCATTCAGTGGTTTTCTCTATAGGGATTCTGCAGCTAAATTATTTTTAGATGAAATTATAAGCAGAAGTTGCCAATGTAAACTATTCAGAAATGCAAAAAATACAATCATTTAATTAGAAAAGTTCCTAAAGAGGTTTACTAACATTACTAGGATTTCAGCATTGACATTAGTGGCTGAAAATATTAAAGATACATACCCTAAAATGCTCACAAATGATTCTGAAACTACCTAGAGGAAGGGTTGCTATTGGGACACTGGAAAGTCACATTTAAGAGGGTAAAAGAAGTCTCTTTTTTGTTTGTATTTAATAAAGCCATCATCTATAATCAGTTATATATTACTACCTTTTTATAGGTTGTCCTCAGTTATATCAAGTGGTGCTCATGGAGTAAAGAGATTAAAATGAAATCCTTAATAGGCAAAAAAACTGATAAGAGATTTACTTGGATAGGAATTTTTCAGATTCAGTATGACTCCAAAACAGGTTATTTTGTACTCTAAACTGAATTCCACTGGCATATCTTAAAGAAGGACCCTAAAGGGGATTTTCACATTGTTGACAACTATAAAAATTATTTGTAGTGCCACATATTTAGACATCACAGGACAAGGCTTGGTCTGTATAACCTGGAGAATACTGTTGCATTGTGCCTTAGGTTTCATAAATGTGAAATAGAAAATATACCATTAGCCAGTGGCCTCAGAAATGGGACACTGTCACAACAAGAGAAGCAAGGTCCATTGAGAAATGACCTTTTTATAATGGACAAGCACAAGTGGTAATTTTGGAGATAATTTACAAATAAGTTTGTAACATACCCACTTAGAGTAAGCTCATTAAGTTACAAGACACTTAAGAATACTGGATAGAAGAAATAAATATTAGTAACCTGAATATCAAGTGAATTTCACAGATAACTTCAATCCCTGTTCCAGGCCACTGTGAAGCCCCATCTGGCTCCAAGTTCACAAAAGGCTTATTTTCACATTCTAGTCACTGACAACAAGACAACATTGATACCACATCAACTGCACCACGACTTGTCTTCCTCTCACCCAGAATGTTCTTTCTCTTCTTAAAAATGGCAAGCTCTTTGCCACGTTCTTGTCTTGGCACATATTAATCCCTCTGGCTAGTACAGTGGGTTCAACTGCCCAGAGGTAACTAAGAATTTCAATACAGTTCACCCTGAGTTTAGGCAGTGCCCTAAATCCAGTGACAGTTTCCTTACAGGACAAAGGCAAAGGGAGACTGGTAACACAGACACGCTCAAGGGCAGAGGACCAGAGGCAGAGATGCAGCAGTGCAATTACGATCCAAGGAATGTCAAGGCTGCCACCAGAATCTAGGAGAGGCATGGATCTTTCCTCCCTGAGAGCCACCGAAAGCAACAGCCCTGTTGACATCCTGATTTTTGACTTCTGGGCTTCATAAGAGAGAATACGCTTCTGTTGTTTTATGCCACTCTGTTTGTGGTTGTTAGGGCAGCTGGTAGAAACCAAGGCACAGACACCTTCTCCCTCTTTTTGAATGGCCTTTGCTTCAGGCCTCCCCCTAAATGGACTTTCCTTGATGGTACCACTAAAATAGATCTTTAAACCTACTCATCCCTATCAGTGAATCCTGTTCATCTTTATATCTGTGATCAAAAATTATAATAATATATTTAAGTGTTTATCTATATACGGCCTGACTCTGAGCTCCGTAAAGGCATTTTTTGGTTTTTTTTGTTTTTAATTTTTTTAATCTTTTATTTATTTTTGATAGAGAGAGAGAGACAAAGCATGAGAGGGGGAGGGGCAGAGAGAGAAGGAGACAGAACTGGAAGCAGGCTCCAGGCTCTGAGCTAGCTGTCAGCACAGAGCCCGACGCGGGGCTCGAACCCACAAACCTGAGATCTGACCTGAGCCGAAGCCGGAGGCTCAACCGACTGAGCCACCCAGGCGCCCCGGCATTTTTTGTTTTGATTCAACACTGTGTGTCCAACAAATCATACATGCTTAGCATATAGTTGGGTTCAAAAGCTGTTAATCCAGAAATGAATTATAAATGAATAATCTATGAAGGTCACTGGTAACCAGTTTCTAAGCAGAAAATTAAGGAGGACACCTGGGTGGCTCAGTTGTTCCAAGTGTCTGACTGTCTCAAGTCATCATCTCATGGTTTGTGAGTTCCAGCCCCAAGCCGGGCTCAGCCTCCTTCAGATTATGTCTCCCTCTCTCTGCCCCTCCCTGACCCACGGTCTGTCTGTCTCTCTTAAAAATAAACATTCAAAATAAATAAGTATAAAATTAAAAGGCACACGAAACAACCCTGAGCACAGAATTTACTAAAGAATGACAGGCAAGAGAAATAGATTTCATCAACTACCACACAGTACAAAAACTCAAAAGTCTTAGATATTTCTGTTTCCAAAATTCCTTTTGGTAATGCCACAACTATTGGTTTCTCTTGACCTTCCCTGAGGTCGGGCTCAATCTCATGTTTTCTCCCTGACTGTGTTGCTTCTAGTCCCTTCTCCATTACTCAACTCCCCTCCCTTTTGGAAATAAAAAAGAGATTGTATTTTATGCAGGTGGGTTTTATTCTCTAATCTCAACCTGAAACATAAGCTCCCAGTGTGTCACCTCCTAACCCATTTTCCCATGTTTTTAAACATTTATAGAGTGCTACTTACACATCAGTGACTTTTCTGTTAAGGAACAAAAAAAGGTTCACAACTTAGAAATAAGATAAAGAGAAAGCAGCAAATCTTTGAATTCCACATTGGAGCATTGTTTAAGCCAGCCATCTAAGGACTGTTTAATTACCTAAGAGACTGTATCCTTGATTGATTTAGAATATATTTTTAATTAAAAGCCAGAGAAGGCAATTACGTGCTAACTTGGAGATTTTTGTCTGATATAAATGTAAAAGATACCTGTCTGGTAGAAAAAGTAATCCTCAAGGTTATAGGCCATTGTCCTGTGGAACATTAACCCATTACGTATTTTAACCTAGCATTCTGGATAGATAATCCTTCTCCAGTGACAACACAGCTCTCTTCCTATAACCACATGCATAGATACGTGGCCTGTGCTCATCATCCAGAATATTCTGTACTCAGAATATTCTATATATGAGAGCTCTGTGATGGACTTCTGAAAATGATAGTTTAGCAATTCTATGTGTTTCAAAAGAATTAACTCAACAACTACTTATCAAGGTTTTTTTTTTTTTTAAAGAATAGATTTTTTTCCCTTCTAAATGGAGTTGTACTGCCAGCTCTTAGGATATTAACTTAATAGCATTTCCCTCCTGCACCACTTAACACATAGCATGAAAGATTTGAGAAGATTAACACAGAAGATGAAATGCTATGTAAGGGTTGCCTTTGCTTTCTGTGTGAGTAATAGACTCCATTTTCTCAACATTGCCACTCTCATTTTTTTTCCTGATTAAACTCAAAGTTATTCAAAAAGCAGCTATGCAGAAGTTAGAAAACTATTTCTCATTGAACCTAAAAATATACTTCACAGAGAGATAGTTAGTATGGCCGCATTCATCACGTTGCTGCTTACCACTCAGGCACATGCCCCAGTGAAGTCATCCCTGGGTAATGAGTCTCTGTGGAAATGGCACTAGGTCAGGTTCAAAATGTACAGAACATCTTTAAATGTTCTGCTCCATTCTGAAGAACATCTTTGAAGCATTCGGTCAAAATAATATCAGTAAAGCCATTCATAGGTTTATGATAAGGTGCTTTAGCCATCTGAAGTATGTACATTAATACAGTCATAGCCAAAATCTAAGGTCTTATATTATACTGATAAGCATACATACAAGCTTACACATATGCACATATATACATACACATATACGTGTACACATGCATACACTTAAATTGTCACAATCATATCAAAGAGATACTTTGTAGTTATATTAACTTAGAGTAGACGATCAATTTAACTTTTTGTTAAACTTGAAGATTTGACTACAGAAAAGGCACCGGAAATAATAGTATCATTGATTCTTTAAGATTTTGACTATGTGCATTAAGGTGACACCGTGAACATCAAAATATCTACTGCCGTTCACTTAGCACTTAAAGTGATGGGAAAATCAAAAAAATGGACCATGATTATCATATTAGGAGATCAGATAAAAAGCTGACTTTATTAACAAATGTGAATATACATGTTTATGTGTATAAAAACACACATATACTCTTTTTCTGTTTATGGCATATCTTATAGTACTTTTTTTTTGTTTCTTGAAAGAGCGTTTATTTACCTCTCCCTCTCCTCCACTTTCTGGTAATATATTTGTTGAAATGCCAGTACTTGTGATTATCTCATGTGTTTTGTTATGATTGTGGTTAATCATTGTAATTACTCATCTTTTTGTAGCCCTTTGCAGTCCTGCTCATTGAATGGCAAATTATGTGTTAGGAATTTTGTAGGTTACATCACAAATCTTCATAACACATATGAAGGAAGCTTTTATTATGCCAATAACAACATAAACAAACATTATGACAAGAGCTTTACTCATATATTTTCACTGACCTCTCACAACAATCACATGAAGTTAGTATTACCAGTACAGCCGACCTTCAAACAATTTAAGGGTTCTGGGCACCGACCTCCAGTGCAGTCGAAAATCCACATAAACCTTTCATTCCCCAAACACCTAACCACTAATAGCCTACTGTTGACTGGAAAACTTAGCAATAATGTAAGCAATCAATTAACACATATTTTGTATGTTATATATATTATATACTATATTCTTACAATAAAGCTAGAGAGAAGAAAATATTAAGAGAATCCTAAGGAATACAAAATACATTTATAGAACTATATTGATATTGTAAGTTTACAGGGTCTGTTCACAAGATACATCATCTGTACCTACATCATTATTAACTTATATGATACAAAACTCTCCATTTTAGGGGTGCCTGGGTGGCTCAGTTGGATGACTTTAGGTGAGGTCATGATCTCGCTGTTTGTGGGTTTCAGTCCCATAGGGTTCTGTACTGACAGCTCAGAGCCTGAAGCCTGCTTTGGATTCTGTGTCTCCCTGGGTCTGTGCCCCTCCCCCACTTGCTTGCATGTGCACTTGCTCGCTCGCTCTCTCTTCTCTCAAAAATAAACATTTTTAAAAGTTTTTAAAAAACAGTACATTTTGGAGTGTCTGGATGGCTCAGTCAGTTAAGCATCCGACTTTGGCTCAGATCATGATCTCAGGGCCCATGAGTTTGAGCCCCACATCAGGCTCTGTGCTGACTGCTCAGTGTCTGAAGCCTGCTTCCAATTCTGTATCTCCCCCTCTCCCTCTGCCCCTCCCCTGCTTGTGCTCTGTTTCTCTCTCTCTCTCTCTCTCTCTCTCTCTCTCTCTCTCTCTCACACACACACACACACACACAAATAAACATTTAAAAAATTTTCAAAAGGACATTTTACATGTATTACTAACACTGAACATCATAAATGAAAAGATATTGTGAAAAAAGTGGAGGCTATGAAACTATTACAGTAGTATTTTCCAGTGCATTTCAAAATAAGTGACAAGATTAAGGGCTATAAAAATAATTTATTTTACCTTCTACAGTTTCACATAAAACTATAAGTCATTCAAAAAACAGAAATGTACAATATAATGCTAATGTACACTATTTCACTCTTCAGTAGCTGCTCTGTAGGTAGAAGGAACAAAAAGCACAGTTTGTTTTTGCTGGTATTTAGTTTGAGTAGGATTGGAATATTTTGTGTCTCATCTCAGACTCATCTAAAATGTTTTTTCAAAAGAAGTCTTCAAATTTACATATATGGTTTTCTATCCTAAGTTAGAGAATTGCAGTTGCCTAAGTGTTTAAACAAGTAACTAATAAATTTAGCACAATAAAAGTCATTAATCAGAAATACAAAAAAGAAAAATAACCCCAAATAGCAATCACACATAAGGTATGTGCTGATAGTTCCAACCTGGGTTTGATCAACCATATGGTTCTTTACAGCTCATCAGCCCCAAGGGCCACCAGGGCTGATCCAGACCCACGGAATGCTGCTAATCAGTCTAAAGACCTGGTAGACGGTAAGAATAAAAGAGCAGTTAGAAGAAAGAGGGGCAAAGAACAAAAAGAAAAGGAAGAATAATAAACTAGAAAAGGATGAGAGATCCAACTAAAGAAGTGTGCCAAAGACTGACCTTCCAAAGCAAGGCTCTTCATGGTTGTCTGGTTATCATGTGAACTACAACTACAGGCTCTTTCCATTATTTTTTCAAAGGCAAGTAAATAAAAATACTACAGGTTTTGTGTTTAGACTATTTGTTACACATGAAGAAAGTACTATTTGTATTATGCTGAATAATGTCAGAAAAGCCACAGGAAATCACAGACGTTTAATGAAATCTTGACATTAGAAAACATGGACATAATAACTGGCAGTAATCAACTCTTCCTTTCTTCTCCCTGTCCTGTGAATTAACCGGAAAATTCTGTTTATATCAACAAACTAATGTGTGTGCATAATACCAACTAGTTATATTTTATCTAGCCTGTTCACTACTTAATGATGTTAGTCAATCTATAAAGTGTCAGGCATTCTATTAGATGCTATATGATGAATGAAACTTTGGACTAATGGAACACATACTGTAGGTAAATAGACACTAAACTAAAAGAAATAATGAATAGAGATTTAAAATCTTGATGCCTACTCTCAAGTTGAAGTGTGGTTAGTCTTAGGATAGTGGTTACTCACATGAGGGGCAATTTTCCACACTATTCAAACAACAATCCTATCTAGTAATCCCCACCCCAACCAAGAGGTATCAATGGAGCAAAAAAGAAATAAAGCACATGTCATTTCTCTGTTTTCTGAGAAAAGCAAAGAATGAAGGGGGCACTTTTTAACCCAATCTACTTTTTGATACACTACTTTTGGCCCTTTGACTTCAGATTATTGCAAGAAAAATTAAAGGATAGAAGTCAAGGATTAGGGGTTCAACAAAAACAAAGATAAAACTGCTAACATTTGTTTCTTAAAGTATCTTAAAGTGTGAATGCTAACAACAAACAATGCCAAAAAAAACCTGAATCTAAGATCATGGGCAGAAGTATTTCAAAAATAGTAATGATGAGTGTTTCTGAACATAGGCATTGTGCGGGTAGAGGACTGAGTCTGAATCCTCACCCTCAGATACTTTGTAGCTCATCCAAGTTATGTAGTCTTTCAGAGCTTTTATTTTCTTGTGAAATGTTAATAATTCTTATTTCATAAGATTAATGTAAGATTTAAGTAGTTGTAATAATGTCCATAAAATACATTCATTAGAGTCCACATAATGATTTTAACTTTCATCAAGCTTTGCTCACAAAAAATATCAAGATTAGGAGGCACCTGGGTGGCTGAGTTGGTTAAGTGACTTCAGCTCAGGTTATGATCTAATATAGTTCATGATTCATGAGTTCAAGCCCAGCATTGGGCTCTGCACTGACAGTGTGGAGCCTGCTTGGGAGTCTCTCTTTCCCCTCTCTCCCTGTCCCTCCTCCATTCATTCTCATTCTTGATCTCTCTCAGAAAAAAAAAAAAAAGATAATGCAAGTCATAAGACCCAAACCAAGACTACACATAAGTCTCAATTCTCAATGATGCTAAAATTTCATAAAATTCTGCTATTGAGAATAAGAATTTATCTTATTTATACTATGAAAAAAAATACAAAATTATTATACACTTGGACATATAGAAAATGTTTCTTTCATTTAACGACAGCCACTTTTTTTTTTCTCATACATAACATCTAAGCTTACAGAACACCCTTAAATATCCAAAATGAAGAATGATGGGGCTTCGGAGTAGTGGTGGGGGTTCAGAGCTCATGTACAAGAAAGAATTTTTAAAGACATAGTTAGTGTAAAAAGGTGATATTATTATTAAAGCATGGGGATAAGACCCATGAGCACAAAGAGCTCTATGAGAATTGTGAAGGGTGATGCTATACTGTGGAGTTGGGGGAAATAAATTCAAGAGGAAGTTTCTTTTTTCTTTTTAAATTTTTTCATGTTTTATTTATTTTTGAGAGAGAGAGAGGGAGAGAGGCAGAGTATGAACAGAGGAGGGGCAGAGACAGAGGAAGATACAGAATCCTAGAAGCCGGCTCTAGGCTCTGAACTGTCAGCCCTCAGTGTGACTGGGGCTCAAACTCCTGAGCCATGAGATCATGATCTGAGTCGGAAGCTTAACCAACTGAGCCACCCAGGCACCCCAAGAGGAAGTTTCTTAAAGGGATTTCCATATGTTAAAGAAAACTCACAGATTACTGAAGGCCTAGCTTTTGTCAAGCTAAGGTTGTTTTTCCCTCTAGCAAAGCATTATCATTAAGACAGTAGGGAGTTCCTAGAGATTATACTATTGAAAAGATCTTTTTCTTGCAGTATTACTAAGATATGTGTAAACTGATGAAGACTCTATCAGTTTAACCATTTGGTTTCTGTCCTTTCCTTTGTTCTTGGGCAGCCAGTAGTGCCTGAAGAATGTCACACATATCCCATCTGGGGGTGGGGGGATGTTGTTAGCTTGTTCTTTGTCCTCAGTTTGCCTTACCTTCCCTCATCAAGAAGAAACCTGAATTTGAAATTGCAAAAGTATTTACATTATTCTGTGTTTTTCCATCCATGAATCTCTTTAAATTATCTCTGTAATCTTCAGAGACAATCACTATCGCCATACTTTGCTTACCTCTAGATTTCATCACCTCAAGTTATATTTTGATTATTTACATTCCTTTATAGATAAAGCAGGTCAGGACCAGCATAAGTCAGATACACAATCTAAAATATACCCATCATCCTTAAAAAATACACTCAGCCAAAAATTTCTCAAGGCTTCTGAAAATCCCTGATCACACATACCTTCCCGGATAGCATTTCTAGTTATATCACATATATCAGATCTTGAAAATCACTGAAGTGATGTTTTTATATATTTCATTTTCCAACATGTATTTAAATGATCAAGATATCTAAGATTATGGAATATACTGACAAATTCAACATGAATTCTTTTGCATATCTTTAGGCAAACTACTGTCATTAGGATAGTATAGCAGGATTCTTGCGCAGAGAGATGGGACACCCAGGCTTTCTTTGTCCAAGCACAGCAGGCTGTAGCCTTTTATGCAATTTCTACTTCTTTGTCTTCCTGATATGGTAACATATAGTCTGACTGGACACAGTCCAAGTTAGAGAGTCAAGTCAGAGCTATGCATATGTGTATAGGAATCAATTCGAACACATTGCCTTCCTTTGTTCAGAGGAGCCTCTCCCACATTCCTTAGGGAGGGGGTCTACCTCTACTACACAATAGTGTGCTCTTATCAATGCAATTATTGTATAGTTATCAAACAAGTAGATCAAAAGGCATCTGGAGAACATTTGAATGTTTTCAAAATCCACATACTAGTTATGCTAATCCAACAAATTTCTAGAACTGCTATTTCTGAAATGTGATCTTGACTACTTCAAAGAATTAATTGATGGTATTACCATCTGGCCTAGTTTCAACCAACTTTTATGCTATTGGGTTCTGCTGACTGGATTTCAGAGTGACTAAGTTCATTCCACTTCAAGAGATCAGATTGGTATGATAAAGCAACATGCAGCTGAGTCCCATGTTCCGTCAACTGTATCAACTGATAAAGCTCCATTTAAATGGATGTAACAGCAGAAATAGGACGCTAAAAGAGAAAATATTAAAACTTTTGTCTTTCCTGAAAGGTACAGAAACACCAATAAATTTATAAGTTGCCTCTTGTCACTGTTTTAATAGCAGCTGTTTGAAAATTATCATTCGCAAAACGTCCATATAGCACCATCGCAAGTGTTGCATCTTAGTACACTGGCCCAAAATGAACCAGAATTTCTAATGAAGTAAATTAAGCTGGATCATCAAAACTGATTTGTATAACAGAATTATTTTAGCACAAGTCAATCAAAACTATCCAATTTTAAATTCGGACTTTAGTCTTCTCTAGATGCCAATACCCGTGAATGTCTCTTATTTGGTGAATATAGGTTAAAACACATAAGAAAAGGGATCCTGGAAAATTTATTTCTAGGATTCTCCTGGAAAAATACAATAATGGAAGAGTAGAGAAGAGGATAGCAATGATTTCAAGTTTACAACACGAGCCTTGCAGACCAACTAGGTGCTAGCCTACACATTGGATCATAAGCCTTCTAACTGAGCAGAAAAACTGTTCTGTTTTGTTTATTATCAAAGAATGGTAATGATTAAACATTTTAAAAATCAAGGAAAACTGGTATCGTTTTTCACCATTGTTTGGAACAATGGAACATGAAAAAAAGCCTTAATATCCATCTACCAAAGTAGATTAATCCAACCAGCGGAATGGTATTTAACCAGTGAAAATGAAAACGTTGTAATTGAAAGGAACAAAGCTTAAATTTTTTTAAATATCCAGCATCATTTTGAGTAGAGAAGCACAGAACACGAAATACAGAAGCAGCCAGTAAGGTCCCATTTAAGTAAATGTCATCTTTTCATAAGTCTGGATAGGTATATGCTAAGTTTGTAGTAGTGTTCCTCTGGGCAATAATATTGAGGTAGAAAGATTTTCACTTTCAAACATATCCACCGTTTACATGGTTTGAGTTGGTAACAGTATCTCATTCTTATGTAATAAAGAAGCATTTAAGATAATTTTATTGAGGTATAATTGATATACATTATATTGGATTCAAGTGTACAATAATAAGATGCCATATCTGTATATATACTTGACCACTGTAAGACAGTGGCTGAACTGCACACATACGTGGAATTTAAATTTTTTTAACATTTATTTTTTGAAAGATAGAGCATGAGTAGGAGAAAGGCAGAGAGAGGAGACACAGAATCTGAAGCAGGCTCCAGGCTCTGAGCTGTCAGCACAGAGCTGGACACAGGGCTTGAACTCATGAACAGCAAGATCATGACCTGAGCCAAAGTTGGCCACTTAACCAACTGAGCCACCCAGGAGCCCCGTGGATTTTTTTTTTTTTAATATGGCACTTCAAATGTATTTTCTCTTCCTGTTTTTTTTCTATCTTGCTTTATTGTAAAACTGCAGAATATAACATATAACACACAAAAAAGTGTTAATGGACTGTTCATATTATTGGTAAGCTTCTAGTCAGCAGTAGTCTATTATAAGTTTTGGGGGTCAACAGTTTTCACTGCACAGGGTCAAGGGAGGAGGGTTGGCTCATCTAACCTCCATAATGTTCGATGGTCAACTGGGTTGTGAAATGATCACAATAAATGTGATTAACATCTGGATCTACACCTAGCAATTTTCACATATGCAATGCAGTATCATTAACTATGGTTGCCATGCTATACATCACATCTCCATAACTTAGAGTTCAAAGATCTTACCTTTTGACCACCTTTGCCTATTTTGCCCACCTCTGTCACCCACCTCTGGAAAACACTAATCTATTTATCTATGAGTTTTTGTTTAAGATTCCATACTTAACTGAGATCAAATGGTATCTTTTTATGATTTCTTTCATTAGCCTAATTTTCTCAAGGTCTATCCATGGTGTCACAAACAGCAAGAGCTTATTATTTTTTAGGCCTGTATAATATTCTATTAGACACAGACCCAATGCTTTCTTCATTCATTCATGTATTTTTTCCCCTCAGAGTTATTAGAACCCTAATCTGTACTGTGAGTGAGATTAATATACAGTGTTCCATAGTAGATTGGTAGAATTTTAAAGCTGTGCCTTGAAGAGTAGGTAGAATTTTTTTTACCCCCAAGTAATTTATTTTTATTTTTATCCCAGTATAGTTTACATAAAGTATTAGTTTTCAAGTATACAATGATTCAACAGTTCTATATACTACTCAGTGTTCATCACAATAAGTGTACTCTTCATCTCTTCATTTATTTTACCCATTTATCTACTCATCTCCTTTCTGATAACCATCTGTTCTTTGGAGTTAAATGTCTGTTTTTTATTTGTTTTTTCCTATTGTTCATTAGTTTTCTTAAATTCCACATGAGTGAAATTCTATGGTATTTGTCTTTCTCTGACTTATTTCACTTAGCATTATATTCTCTAGCTTCATCCATGTTATTGCAAATGTCAAGATTTCATTATGTCTTATGGCTAAATAATATTCCATTGTAACTGTATTCCACTTCTTCTTCATCAATTTAGCTACTGATGGACACCAGGGCTGCTTCCATAATTTGACTATTGTAAGTAATGTAACAAACATACTGAAGCATATATCCCTTTGAACTAGTGTTTTTTTGTAAAACTTCAGGTAAATACCCATTAGTGCAATTGCTGGGTCACAGGGTAGTTCTTTATAATTTGCTGAGAAACCTCCATACTGTTTTCCACAGTGGCTGCGCCAGTTTGCATTCCCATCAACAATGCAGGAGGGCTCCTTTTTCTCCACATCCTCACCAACACTTGTTGTTTCTTATATTTTGATTTTTGTCATTCTAACAGGTGTGAGGGGATTTCTCATCATAGTTTTGATTTGCATTTCCCTGATGAGTGATCTCAAGCATCTTTGGAATTAGAATCTAGTCATGACTTTCAAAAACCATGGCAAAGCCAGTTAGTTAGCTTCTAGGGCACTTCTAAAGCTAAAAAAATAATGTAATTATTTATTGGGCCTCCTGAAAAGTGAGCCAGGCCTATTTTGTGTTGGCTGCTAAGTCTGACACTTGGAGCAAGGGATCCAGCAAGAGAGCTAAAAGAAGTGGACTGGGTGAAGGGTAAGGAGTACATTTTTAAGAGTTTAGAGGAAAATGTTCATTTTTTAGGAAGACATATAGAACACATCTTCTGCCTGTCTTAGCAATTGAATCACCTACTTTACTGCCTCTGGAACAGTACTCAGACTATTTTTTTTTTTTACCCAAAGTTTCTTTCTTGGTTTATCTTAGAAGTAAATATATTTTATGGATTCCCCCCCGCTCCCTCCCCCCAGTCTTTTCCCTAAATGAAAACCTTTTCTCTATGCTTTCTAAGATGGGTTACTGCCCATTTCACTTTCCACCTCATTTGCACCTACAGGGAAAATACATACATACAAGGGAAATCAATGAGGCAAGACACTTCAACTTTATTTTAGCACCTTTCATCTCAGCAGGCTCCCCAGCAAACACTGGAGATCAAGAACTTTGAGGTATACAGGAAGAAGGCAGAAGAGCAAGACTGCAGGAAAACTGAACAGAACAGTAGATTGGGAAATGGCAGTATTTTCTTCTTTGTGAATTCTCATGATTTTTAGTCCTAATACTGTATTCCTTACCAAACATTAGAAAAAATGTGAAGGTGGGAACCAGTTTTGCACTAACAGTAAAGAAGTAAGAAAGGGCATGATAAATTTCAGCTTTAGTGGTGGGAAACTTCAGGAGACACTTGGGTTCCTTTATTTCTAGGGAACTTTTAAGATACGCACATGAAGTAATCACGAAGAAAAGCTTTCCCATGCACAAAAATATTCAGATAAAAAACACAGATTTTAACTGGCATTATTTCCAACACTGAAGTTATTAATATTTGATGGCATATAGAATAAACTGGCTAAGTGTTTGACATCACAGCAATAGCTCAACTAGGTTGTTACATAAGGTAACACACGCAAGCCAGAGCAACGGTCACATAGTAGGCACTTAATAAATGTCAAGTAGCTTTTGTCTAATAATGTACTAAATACCACTACTTGTGTTTCTCAAATAAATGAATAGCATACTTTTTATTTTATAATTATTTCACATAAAAATGAACCCAAACTTTGGACACCATTTTGTATTACCTTCTACTTGCTGTATCATGATAATCACCCTATCATTTACAATCTTCTAGACCAAATCATTCATGAGAGGCTATGTAGAGACATCTCACATTTGATTTTCACCCAAAAAAATCTTTAAAAAAGTGTTAACAGCCCAGAAATTCCCTAGTTACATAAAAATACTCTTTCTTCAGACTACCTTCACACTCCAGCAATGCAAAGTGATGTGAAAAACAAAGGGAAAAGGAAATGTAACAGAATTAAATGTCCTTATAACTTGCAGTCCATTGACAAATACTTGAGACAGGCAGTGAGATTCCTCCAGGAATTTCCAACTGTCTTAATGTTAATGTCTTGCTAGAGGAAAAAAACACCTTAGGTTGACAATAGCCAGGCTTCTAGGACCCTAGAGATCTTCCTTCACATAGGAAAATCCTTTTGGAAATTTCCTTTGTGTTCACCTCCCCCAACTCCAAAGTATATAAAAAATTGCACCTCACAATTCAAGCGCAGCTCTTTCTGTCCATGCATCCTGTCCTTGTGCTTTAGTAACACCACCTTTTTATGCACTGCAAGTGTCTCAAGAATTTGTTCTTGACCATTCTCTCTCCCGAACTCCCACATAATATCACATCACAAAATACTGGGTAGCATATATGATTAAAATATGGATACGGACAATTACAACCATTTGCCATAATAATCGGTTCAAGACCAGGTACAACCTATTACCATAAGCCACCAATGACATGAATCAGACATTTCTCTGGAGCTTTCTTTTAAAAGTTCTTGATTTCACAAATAATGATGTGTTTATCTTTGTATCCCCAGAGCCTCTCTCTGGCATAGTGGCTGGCACCTAACAATGCAGGTGTTCAACCAACTACTCATGAAATGAGACAAGAGAAATTCATTTGGAACAGTTGATGCAATTCCTATTATTTCTACATATCATTAGATCATTCTTCCTCCCACTCTGAGACCTTTGGAAAGGAGGTAAGAATCAAGCTACAAAAAGGAAATACAGTTCTATCAGACAATTTTAGAAGAATAATAGTTGATAATGAGAAGGATATTTGGTAATGACAGGTTCCAGAAATAGGCAAAGAAGAAAAAAGCCATGAAGAAATATAGAGAAAGATTAAAAGAAGGCGGGGTGGGGGGAGTATAGGAATAGTGGGTACCAGGGGTAAGCAAGAGTTCCTATGTGTCACAACTGTCAATAACAGAGATTAGTGAACGATTAGGACTAGAACAGCAAGCTTTAGCTAACCAGAGAAAGGAAAAGCCTCATACATATTATTTATTAAAATTTGCAAATAGCCTAAGGCCCTGAAGGTCTTTTGTTAGTAATAGGTTAATAGGTAAAGTTCATTTTTAACTAAAAAAAAAAAAAGTAGAATTTTTGGTGTAACTTCTAAAATGACTAATTTTATCTATTTGTGAAAATATTCAGTTATTCATAGCAGCTATGAATGCTTTTATGTTTTTCAACCTCTCCCAAAAATAACTTCAAAAGATTCAGTTAACTGGGAAGACAATCTTCATTATTCTCAACAAATAAACAAACAGCATAGATGCTCTAAACTGTTTTAGAGATTGCCCTGTCATATATCTTCTCTCCATAAATGGGAGGGTCTCTAATTTTAGTTCTACATTACTTGAAAGTTTGGAAAAGAAAAATATTTTAAGTTACCCGGAAATGTTTCTACCTGACACAGAATATATTATTTACACTGATTTGAGAGGGAATAAAGAAAGTATTGCCATCCTAGAGGCTGTGTTTCTTGGCTTACAATTGTCAGGACAACCCTGGACAAATTAATTTATAAGAAATGATTGGATGAATTCAATTTTTTCCTCCCTATTATTCATGAAGAAGTCTAGACATTGAAGAGAAGTTAATAGGCATAGCACCTTTCGTTGTCTGTTAACAGAAAACAATTTTTAACATAGCCTTGGGCAGGGAAAGGCAGATGCTCTTATGATATAATAAGGCCAGAGTTATTAGTTATGTGTTTGTTACAAATAAGGTCAAAGTTATGTTAATAGGAAGAATATGAATTTCTTCCAGAGACCAGATGGGGACCTTTAGAAATAAATGAGTCATCACAATGGGAGGCGTGTTTGATTTCAGATATTTGGGTAAAAACAAACTACAAACTGGAGTTAAAACCCCCACTCCACAATATATTCTATTTCCTCTATATTAAAAAAAAGAAGAAGAAGTCTTCATTACACATCTCTACCACAGTGCAAAGACACAAACTCTAGCCCTCGTGTCACCCTCCACAGGGCCAGCAGAAAAACCTCAATGTAGCAGGGAGGAAAGCTTATAGCAACTGCGATAGGTGGAAAAATTTTTAAGACCCAAGAGGTAATTGGGAACAGAGGAGTTGGGAAATCCCATATATCTGTGCATGAGTGTGACTGGGTGGGGAAGGGGCCCTCTGGACCAAAGGGAAAGTAGTTAAAGGGAGAAGATTGAAGCAAAGGGCCAGAGAGTAGAGACATTAAAATTTAAGATGTTCAGTGACATTTACCTACCTTGCATCTCAAAACCTAGTCCAAGTCAGTGACCCTGATGTGACAAGAAGTCAGGTAGCTAAGACACCTCATCTGTCTGTGCAACTAATTACAAGTAACTTTGTGTCAACTACCTGAAACCAACAGTAATTTCCTTAAGTTTCTAGTAAAATTCCATGCATTCTTTTTGAGAACAGGAGCTTACAGTAGAATCTAGAGTAGAAAGGTTATAGACTCCATGCCATGGTCATCTGCCATGGCAGATCCTTGACGTGCTTTACTAGCAATAGGATCTACCCACAAGGCCAAGTCAGATCAGTCATCCTTACTTTGCCCCTCTGTCTAAAATGTGGCTTGAGGCAACAGACGGATGTAGATGGGAGAGTAAAGCAAAGACCAAACACATGGATTACATAGAACGTTCTTTCTCTTGAAATATATCTATTATCAATATGATTCCTAAAATGTAAAACAATCATCCCCAGAAAAATTTCTTCTCTAGCTATAGCCCTCCAAATACCACAATTATAATTTTGCAAAGGAAATATGATGATCTACACTGAGAAATGAATATTGCAAAACCTTAAGGAGGAAAGATTATTCAGGATAAAGAGCAAAAAAAAAAGATGTAAATGTACATAGTATGAAAAAAAAGAAATTGAAAGCAGACAATTGTCATATTTTCTAGGTTTTCAGGAGGCCATACTTTTCAGAGATTACTTTCAAGTTATTCCTTTTGTGTTAATTAATTTTCCAGGAGAGATTATACCTCATCAGTAACTCCAAAGCAAGGACCTTACATAGCATATTTTAACATAGTGCCCACTTTTTAACATCTGAAATAACCTAGAATGAACAGATTATGAAATAGACAAGAAAGAGATGAGCAAATGAAAGAATGTGAGTGATTTTATAAAGCTCCACTCAAATTGACAGAGATGCAAATGCCTATAAAGAGAAGCAGTATCCAGAATTTTCGGCAAAATTAAGCATAAATACAATCTATAGAGTCACTATCTTTTCATTATATGAAAGATATAAAGCACTGACATAGAATATATAGAGACACACTACATATATATATGCAAATTCAACTTGGAACTGTTTTTTAAGGTCTCAGCAAACAGAAGTCATTTTAAAAGCTCAGTGTTAAGGTTTCTTTGACTTAATCATGAGATCAAGCAGTAACAATAAATGAATGGTGTGCCTAGGGCTCTGACAGGATGGAATCCATTTATCCTGAAGAAAATAGGAAAGGAGAGGGAACGAAAGTTCAAAGTTTTTTTTTTTTTTTAGGCTTACTAGTTTAAAAATCTACAATTAAATGTGGTACCTATAATTATATTGTCGTAGGAGCAAAGTTTGGCAATCAACACATTTTGACCAAAAATATACTTTTTTTAATCCAGATAATCCAAGATGCAAGCAAGCAGTCCAAGTATGATCCACTTCACACTCACTGCACTATTCTAAAAGAATTTTACTATCTCAGGAAATGTGCTCATTTTCAAGTCTGTCATACACATTAACTTCTGAACTGTGTTTCTACTCTTGACTTGCTCAGGGCAAGTCAGAACACCAATGAAAAAAGAACTGAGGAATAGTCTCATCACCCGATCCCTCCCTAATTTTTCCTGTATCTAAGCCCTGGTTTTCTGGATAATCAAATGGCTGATACTACATAATTACAGCAGGGACAACTTGAAAATCTGGATTTACTCCTTTGAAAGAGTTCTTATTATTTCCTTATTTTTGCTGCCTTTTTTCTCCCCTAAAACATTCATCCTGAAAACTGTAACTTCCTTCACCTTCACATTTATGTCCATTTTGATTTATTTTCTTCTTAAAAAGTGACCTCCAACCCTCTCCGTCATCCCTTTTTAGGTGCTTTCTTAACCCTTTTACAAAAACAGTCAGAAGAGGATGACTAGTATTTCTACCATGTAAGACATCCTTTACGGAAAGAGGAGATAAGGGAGAAAAAAATCCAGATTCTTATATATATGATCAACTTTAACATATAATCAATAAAAAAATAAATAAAATGTAAATCAAAGAGAGCTAATTCACTCTTCTAATTTTTTTCTGTTAACATTTTTCAAAGATTTACTTCAACTGGTTCACAACCCTAGGGAAATTTAAATATGATTATATACTCTTGTAAATATTACTGCAGTTGAATATCCTACAAGTTTCAACATTATAATTTTTTATTGCTTTCAACACTAATGGAAGCGTCTGTAATTTGCCTGGAATTTTGTCATTTTCATTCCTTTCTGTATGTAAATGCTTGGTCAATTCATTATTGACAAAAAACTAAACAGGAAAAGCAGAGTGCCCCACAAGTGGCACATCAGTATTTAGCATTTCTGTTGCAATTCACAATTTGTAGCAGCCTTATCCAGACACATTTCAATACAGAGGATAATATATGCTAATGAGAAATTTATAATTCTTTAACTTAAAAATAACAAGAACAAAAAGATAAACATAGTTGTTTTTGTAAGCAGTTACCTCTTTCTAACATGGGAGTGTCTTAGCACTAAGTTTTTGTTAGCCTTTTACTTAAGAGTGTGATGGATGATGGATGTGAAAACGGACACGCCCCATCGTTGTAGATAGTGTTGAGGGAGGAGCTGGTCCGATGGCTGAGGAGGCAGAACAGGCTGGCGTTGGGAGATGGCAGACTTTGAAAAATAATGGAATAAATAAGGGATGGTATCATTTTCTGAAAAAACAGCATGTTGGAAAAATGAAACAAGCTCCGAAACTGTATGGATGTGACAGTTTTAAGTAATTCACTCACACAAGCAGGCACATGACACAGGATGGACACTACCATTTTTTAATTTAACAGCCATTCAGCTTTGTTGTTCTTTTTTTTCTTTTCAGGTGAACCTTCTACTGACCTATTTTTAAGCTCACTCATTCTTTCCAGTCTGCTGATGAGCCACTCATGATATTCTGCATTTCTTGCGGCACCTGAGTAACTCAGTCGGTTAAGCATCTGACTCCTGATTTCAACACAGGTCATGAACTCAAGGTTTGTGGGATCAAGCCCAGAGTTGGGCTCTGCACTGACAGAGTTGAGCCTGCTTGGGATTCTTTCTTTCTCCTCTCTCTGATTCTGCCCTAATCTTATGCATTCAATCTCTCTCTTTCAAAATAAATAAACATTAATATGATATATTATATGTATATAAAAATATATATATTCTTAATTCCTATTCGTTTTTTTATTTATCATTTCTTTTTTAGTCTTAGTTTTCATTTAACTTATCCATCTATTCTTGTATGTTGTCCGTGTACAACATTTTAAATTATTATTAAATTTATAAACATTTTAAATTCCCAGTCTGGTAATTCCCAAGTCTCAGCCATATGTAAGCCTGGTTCTGATCCTAACTTTGTCTCTTCATATTGTATTTTATGCTTTTTACCCTGTTCTGTAATTTTGTTTAAAGTCAGATACGAGGTGAAAGACATTAAAGTAAGTAATACTCTAGTGTGAGGTTTTATGTTTATCTGGCTAAGAGGCTATGCTTACTCTTTGTGACAGGTATAGTGTCGCTGGCAAAACTTCCCTCTGGTTTCCCTGGTTTTGTCTCCTTTGTGGTCTTTGGGTTTCCCTAGAGATTCCCTTTTCAATTAGGACTGAGGCTTGCAGTTCTTTGAACTGTAATTCCCTATAATTTTCCAGGAGCCCTATTGATGTGATGGGAGGTATATGTGTGTTGAAGAACAGCCTATTCCTTTAACTAGGTTACAGTCTTCTACGATGACTATGTCCTTGGACTATGACCTTCACAAGTGCTCAGTTTCATTTGTAGTTGTGTTGTTTTCCCATCCCCGAGGTGAAACAGGAAGGGTAGAGGGGGCTGAGTTTAGGTATTTTCCTTCCTCCAACCAAGTTAGGTTTTGGTGAAACCCAAATCAGACGCTGGTAATAAGAGTTTCCTTTGAGGAAAATCCTTTTGTTAGAGAACAGAGGGCTCTATGGTCTTGAGGTTTCCCTTCTCCCTGTTAGAAGCATCAATAAAATTTTACTCCAATTTATCTCCCTAAGAACATGGTGGGACTTCTATTGATAAAAGGCAAGAAAACATGGGAGCCTTCCAGTGGTTGTACTCACAAATGTTTTTCTCTCTCAAGTTAGTTCTTGCTCAGAATCCAACAATTAGTCAATTACCCTGTAGGTGTTCCTACAATGCTGCACCAATGGCTCCTGCTCCAGGTAAACTACAATTCTTTGTATCTGCCTGTCTCTGCTATTTTAGGGTCAGCAGTTTGCCTTGTGACTTCACTGCTCTGATCTACAGGGTTTGTAGTTTTCAGTTTGCTCAGCTTTTTTTCTCCTTGCAAGGATGGGGATTAATTTCCAAATTCTTCACCTACTGCACGTATCTTTATAAATGGTACTTTTAAAAAATGAGGATGAGTAATTCTTTAAAGTACTTACAACATTCTTTAATCATTAAAAATTTGATTATTCAGAGATTATAACCCAGTCACCCATTTATCCTATTTGAGGTATTGTTAAAAACCAGACTTTACTTCCTTGACCCGCTGAATAACAGTTGGTTCTACAAATCTTCACAATATAGATCCTGACACCTAGTTCAAGCTTTGACCTCAAATGCCTTATTCATGGCAAGAGACATGCCTAGTATTCACTAGTATGTAAATACTTGGATTGGAAACAACTTCTCAAAGATCACCAGATGTAATTAACAAGTCTGTTTTTATTATATTTTGCCAAAAGCAGAATACTAATTGTTAGTGGAAATGTTGCCTTCTCTTCTGGAAAGCTATGAAATAAACAGTAAATTATTACAGGCTAGGAAGCAGGCTGTTTTGTTTGAATGTCATTCCCTGAAAAGCCTTTTATCTAAGTTAGCAGAGACTCTGGTATAAAGTACAAAAACACTGTATACCAAAAGTTAAATAAATGACCTTGCAACAATTAATGAATGGATAATTACAAAGTCAATGTTTCAGGGTGCCTGGGCGGCCTCAATTGATTGACTATCTGCCTCTTGGTTTCTGCTCAGGTCATGAACCCAGGGGTCATGAGATTGAGCTCCACATTGGCCTCTGTGCTGACAGCATGGAGCTTGTATGAGATTCTCTCTCTCTCTCTCTCTCTCTCTCTGCGCCCTTCCCCTGCTCGCTTACACAAGTTCTCTCTCTCTCTCTCTCTCTCTCTCTCTCTCTCAAAATAAACATTCTTTTAAAAAGCAAATGTTGAAAAAATAAATGTCTTCATAATAATGTCACCCTTGAAAGATGATCCTCTTGAAAAGAGTTTGTTGTAATCATGAATCATAACAGTCACACTAAAAGATTTTTCTTTTGGCTGCTGTTTTTAAGTTACTTATTGTATAGTACATTTGGCACCATTCACACAGCCAAAACATATTATTTTTATTTTTAAAATACTGTTATCAAACAGACTGAGTCACCATATTTTCACATACCCATTTTGAGCCAATGCTTGAAATTTTTTAAAATCAAGTGACAGAAGAGAATTACACTAAACTGCATGAAACTCACTCAGTATTTGTCCAAAGGAAAAAGAAAATGCCTTCATGAAGAAAATCAGAGAGGGAAAAATGTAACGAAAACTCTAAGGGAGGTGGGAACTAATGATGTGTGAAAATTTAATAGGCTTCAGTATGCCTACTATGCTATACTCCATTTGTTAAGGAATGGTAGACCAGCAGTTCTCCGGGTAAAGTGAATAAGGGTTATTAGCAATAATAATGGTTTGCTAGCTGATAAATTTGCAGATTAAGCAACCTCTGCCATGGAAGTTAGTAATATTTCAAAGATATTGCTCAAAAGAGAATGAAATGGGTAATTTATTTCTATATCAAGAAAACTGCACTCTTTACCAAAGCGTGTGGCAATGGAAGTCTTGCTTCTTCTCATTTTTCAGTTTAATGGGTGGTGAGACTTCTACCCAGTACCGGAATTTTTATGGCATTTCACTCCTTCGATCATATGGTGTTCTATAGTTACACTCCAATCATCTGCCATTCTGCTCTTCTTGTTAAGATCCCATCAGAAAAAGCAACAACCTATTTTATATCCAGATCAGTTTTATAACAAAACTAATGAATAATGTATGTAAGTTTCTCTGCTAGGGTTGCATTTTTGTAATGAAAATAAATAGCTACTGCTAAATTTTCAGAATGACCACAGTTGCCTGCATTTCCTACATTTGTCAAAATGCCTTTAAGAAAAGGCTTTTTGGAAATTTCATAAAGTAACCCTAGGGTGCCAATTCCAATTGTTCTAATTAGGTAGTGTGAGGGTTAGAAATACAGGTGTGAATCAGCCACACGACTGCTCTGTTGAGAACACCGGGAACACAAGAAGCTCCTCCCCGGCTTCAGACAGGTGTGCCCTGTGCTTGCGGTTTTGTCTCATCCATGCAGTTTTGTCAGCCACCCATCAAAACGCCTTGTTTCATGATCATGTGATGCAAGCCCGAACTACTTAAATTGTATAATTATGTTCCTTTTCAACCACAAATACTACTTATGCTATGACAGTCACCATCAGTAGTTCCATGAAAACCTAGTGTTAGCAGCAACCCTAGGTACTAGCCAGTTTGGCTAAAACACCCAAATTTGCAGTGACACTTTCAATAGATCATACCTAAATGACATGGGGGTGTTATTTTCCAGATCCTATTGTGAAAGGCACAAGTAAAAGTATCCTGGGGAGTGGAAGGATTATACTTTGACTATAGCTTGATGGAGGCTGTGTCCAGAAGGCTAGGAGGCATCAAGCCCATGGTTTCTGAGTGCCTGAGCCAGAGTCTCTCCATACCAGGGGCAATTTAGGAAGTAAGAGGCCAACACGAGAGACCAGGGGACAGAGAATTCCAGCCAGTCTGGAGGCTCTCTCATGAAGGTTATGATCATAATTTATGATATAACCCTGACGGGGTAAAAGTAAGAATCACACCCAAGCTTTAAATTTGAAGATGATGATGGGGAAAATGTTAACTCCTATACCATAGACAATTCCTACACCATTGGCTCTTCAACCCTGGTGCACACTTGAACCATATAACGTTCATATAAAACTGTCGAGGAAAATTATTTGAGGAGCAGGTATTCAGCAGTCTCATTAAAGATAGGGAGCAAAGTTTCATCAAATATTTTTTACAATAGTTTTTATCCAAGCCCCATTTCCTGTCTCTTTTTCTATTTAAAAAGAAAGGTCTGGCAGTCACAAATTTTTTTAATGTTTATTTTTGAGAGAGAGAAAGAGACAGTGGAGGAGGGGCAGAGAGAGAGAGAGAGGGCATAGAATCCAAAACAGGCTGCAGGCTCTGACCTGTCAGCACAGAGCCTGATCTGGGGCTCAAACTCACAGACTGTGAGATACTGCCTGAGCTGAAGCCAGATGCTTAACCTACTGAGCCACCCAGGTGCCCCATAAATGTTTTCCTTCCTTTCCCATTTCAGGTCTAAGGTCACCACCTGAGATCACCAAGGGTGTTTCTACTTTGAAAGGTAAGGGAGACTAGAAGATCACAGAGAAGCCAATTAGGAGCATATGGTTTCTGTCACCAAAATAAGGAGTTTGCCCATATAGATTAAAGGTCTTTTCTAGTGGTTCTCAAAGTGTGGTCCCACAACAGGAGTTTAAAAGATCCCTAGAGGGACGCCTGGGTGGCTCAGTTGGTTAAGTGTCCAACTTCGGCTCAGGTCATGATATTATGGTTCATGGGTTCGAGCCCCGTGTCCGGCTCTGTGCCAACTGCTCAGAGCCTGAAGCCTGTCTTCCGTTTCTGTGTCTCCCTCTCTCTTGGACCCTCCCCTGCACACGCTGTCACTGTCACTCTCTAAAATAAATAAAAACATTAAAAATATTTAGTAAAATAAATTAAAATATCCCTGGAGAATATTTTAGAAATGCAAACTTACCCAGACCTACTGAATCAGTAACTTTGGTGGTGGAGCCAACCAATTTGTAGGTTAACAAACTGTCTAGATGATTTTCATGCATTTCAAAGTTTGAGAATCACTGGTCTTTACAGCAATTTATGTGATCTCTTTAGGAATCTTCTTCTAAATTGCTGAGCAGTTCTATAATAAACATGTAGGTTAAAAAAAACCAGATTTAATTATCTGTGTCCTAAATGTTTATTCAAATACAGACTCTGCCCTGTTTCATCTGCCTATTTTACTCACAGTTTTATAAGTCAGAGGAAACATTTGTTATGATTCTCACTAAAAGACATCTTTCAAGGACCTGACCAAATAGCCCATAATCCCAGAGGCTTGCTGAACCAGGGAGTAGGTGTAAATCTGTACAAAATCCCTTTTCTGTCTGTTACCTTGTAATCAATCTGTGACAGCCATAGGAGAAAAGACTCTTGAATCACAGAGTCTAATTCAGCCTTTGGCTCTCCCTGTAACTAGAAGCATGACTCATGACAATTTTATGAGCTTCAATTTCACATGAAGTGAGAATAATAAAGTAAAATGAAAGTATGAGTAACCTCTCACCGTAGGAATTGAAAATGACTTATGTGGAGAAAAGGCCTACTCAAAATGTGCACATTTTATCTAGTAATTCTATTGTCTTAACCGATTCTGCAGTGTCCACCCTCCCCCCCACAGCTGTCCACATCCTGAACCCAGACCTGTGATGTACTGCCTAACGTGGCAAGAGGGACTTGGCAGATGTTAAGATGACTGTATCCTGGAATTACCTGGGTGGGCCTAATCTAATTACATGAATTCTTATAAGTAGAAAATTGTTCTCAGCTGCAGTCAGAGATATATGAACAGAAGAGTGGTCAGAGAGCCGGATCTTACTGGCTTTTAAGATGGAAGAAGGTGGCCATGTGCCAAGGTATGCAGGCAGCTTCCAGAAGCTAGAAAAGGCAATGGATTAAGCTTTCCTCTAGCGTTGCCCAAAGGGAACACAGCCTCCTGACACCTTGATCTTGGACCAGTGACTTGTTGGCTTTCTCACTTCCAAAACTTTGAGAATAAAATTGTGCTATGTTAAGGCACTAACGGTTGGGTAATTTGCTATAGCAGCAACAGGAAATTAATATGTATCCTTATGCTTTTTTTTTTTTTTTAACTCTTTTTTAATGTTTCTTTTTGAGAAAGAGAGCGCAAATGGTGGTCGGGCCAAGAGAGAGGGAGACATAGAATCTGAAGCAGGCTCCAGCCTCTGAGCGGTCAGCACAGAGCCCAAAGGGGGACTTGAATTCACAAACTGTGAGATCATGACCTAAGCCAAAGTCGGACACAACTAACTGAACTACCCAGGTGCCCCTCTATGCTTATTCTCTATGTTACTTGCTTTGTAAAACTGGGCTATGTCCCACCCGTACATATTACAGAGTCACTGACATCCAAATGGATGCAGAAGCATATCAGTGTCTTGAGTATCATAATTATAACACAGAGGCAAGGGAGTCACTAGGGGTAAGCAGTATGTATCCTGATTTCACTGAATCAGAGTGAACTCACCTGAAGAAAACAGAGGTGAACCACAGTTTGGCAATGAAGTTGGGTCTTTAAACTTTTCAACTTGCTTTAAAAAAAAAAGTTTATTTACTTATCCTGTGAGAGAGAAGAAAAGGATCAGAAGAGGGGCACAGAGGGAGAGAGAGAGGGAGAATCCTAAGCAGGTTCCATGCTGTCAGCACAGAACCCAAGGCCAGGCTGGAACCCACAAACCATGAGATCATGACCTAAACCAAAAACCAAGAGTCAGACACAACAGATGGAGCCACCCAGGTGCCCCATTTTTTGAAAAAGATATTTCTTTTTTCCTCTCTCTCGCAACACGAAAAATATATAGACTTAGCTACCTTAGCCACCACAAAATAGAGCTATATTCCATTAAGCACCACCTAGAGAAATTAGAAATCACTGGATATAGTAGCAGACCAGTGAGTTTTTTCAAAGTGCTTAAAATGCTTCTGTTTGCCTAACACTGTAAGCAAAGAGTCTAAGAAACGGACAATGTGCTTATTGATGGTTAAGTCAAATATGCATTCAATTGCCTCACCAGTGGAAATATTCTACTGGTCTTGAAAAGAAACTGAAATATACTATATTAAGACTGTTTTGTCATTACTGCAACCAGGATCTCACTTTTAGAATAAAGATTTACAATTTTAATATACCAAATACAAACAGGAACACAACTAGGCTAAATGGGGGCTTATAAGAAACTTTAACCAGCTTCTCTACAGAGTAGGAGATGTTTGAGATGCTTACAGATGGTGGTCTTCTCACTGTGTCCTCACCTAACAGAGAACAAGCTCTCGGGTCTTTTTGACAGGGCACTACTCCAACTCATGAGGGTTCTACCCCATGATTTAATAACCCCCAAGGCCCCACCTGCTACTATCAACACACTGAGCATTAGATTTACAACTCATGGATGGGAGAGGTCTGCCTATGATGTTGTTATCAGTATTAAATGGACCAATCTAAGGACCTGCCTCATCTTGCACAGTGAATTTTCAGTAATATTAACTATCATCAAAATCTTTGAAGATGATTATTATGCTAGGGCTGCGGCTCCCATGACAGAGGCTGCGAAGTTGAGAGAAAGAGGGAAAAGAAACAACCTATGTTTTTCTTCTAACAAATTTATTGTGGCTGATTAACTAAGGCAGGTGATATGCTGATCCAGCACCGGGCTTACCCAAAATATCAAAGCAGGGTCTCATGGGACTAAACAGCAAGCAAGAGACTGGTTGTCAGCTACGCAAATGCGATGAAAGGAGAAGTCCAGAGTTGTCCCCGGGGTACAACAGGTGAGCTCGATGATGATGTCTGGGGGTCTATAACCTTGTCACCCAATACACCCAGGCTGAGGGAAATTTGGCTGCATGTAGTACTGCTAAGCCTCACACATAAACAAAATCAGAACTTTCTGTGCATTTCTGGTGAGAACTGACACTATTGGGTTATCTATCCGGTCTATTCCCTTCCTTGTGCACATGCCCAAGGCCCTAAACGTCAATACTCTGTGATACTTACACCAGGGCATCACTAGTGATACACGGCTCCCTGAGCCAAGCTGAGACAGTCAGATTCTCTTTTCCAGAGCCACTTGAACTTTGAGTATGGCTAGACCTGCCACATGCAATATAGGGAAATAGCCATATCCTATACCCAGTACACAGAAGAGAAAATGTATTGGAAAAACAGCAAGACAGACATGTGGAGTAAAATAAAGATGAAGGATGCCAAAACCCAGTGATTTTTTTCCTATTTATGTTAGCTAATTGATGCCTGAATGAATGTCTGTCCCTGTATTCCAGGCTGTGCTCCAGTACCCTGATTATTAATTTGTCTTTTGACTTAAGTATCTCAAGTTGGTTTCTGTTACTTTGCTACAAAGAATTCCAACAATATAATTGCATAACCTCTGCTACTGAGCCAGAAATTTTTGCCTCAGTGATTATCTTCTACTTCAATTTGAAAATATTATTGGATCTTCGCCTTGAATAGTAGAAGTCATAGGCTGAAATTATTATAACTGCAACAGCCCGCAATCCCGCAAAGTCATTAAAGGTTTTCATGTGTGTCAATGCCACTTTATAGAGATGGCAGTATGACACTCTAGCTGGCTCCAAATAATAAACCTGAGCCAACTACAAGCCCTAAATATCCTGAGGAATATTCCTGTCATTATCAGCATGATGTAGTGTGAAAGTCCACATTACTGAAATTTTATACATTTGTACATTTTTTTAATATTCTAAGAGTTTGCCAAGTAAGCAAAGCACTCTTCACATATATGTATTTTAAAACTCCTATTTTTGTGGTTACTTTGTTTTCATAATAGCTAAAAAAATCCAAGAGTAAGCCTAATGCTAAGATATACACTTTTACTCTATTTTTAGTGACCACATATTTTTTTAAAAGGCTCTTCCGATAGAAAAAAACATAAGCACCATATACAATATTCAAAATATAAACAAAGGATAAAGATTATCATTTCCAAACAAAATTTTAACCTGTTCATGTAATTTAGTTGACAAATTGCCTATTTCCAACCCTTGCTGCCATCGTATGAAGCTGCTGCTACCAAGTTATAGTCTTAATGTGTTTTATCATATTCGTCAATAGCTTCCTTGAGAAAACTGGAGTTTTTCTTACTATCATCACACATCTTTGAAGGAAAGTAGTTATACTTCTTGTGTAAGGAGTATTTGTAGTCAACCTAATTAAAATTACTAATACAAGGAAGAAGAACAAAACATTTAAGCTTTAAGTGACAATTTTTTTGTCCAACAATTTACTTACCTCTTTAAAAAAGTAAATATTTGTTTATTTTTGAGGGAGAGAGAGAGAGTGCAAGCTGGGGAGGGCAGAGAGAGGGGAGACAGAGGTTCCAAAGCAGGCTCTGCGCTATTAGGCTCTGTGCTATTAGGCTCTGTGCTATCAGCACAGAGCCCAATGTGGGGCTCAAACTCACAACTGTGAGATCATGACCCAAGCAGAAATTGGATGCCTAAATGACTGAGCCACGTTGGTCACTTCAAGATTTACTTGTTTTAATAACAAAGAATTATATACTAAAATGCTAGGGTGTATTCTTTGTATCATTGAAGAGGCATTTCAAACATTTTCAATTGGAAGGTGAACACTTTTATAAAGAGGAAAATTGTTTCATAAGTCTAGTTGAGTAGGAATTATAATCCAGCCTCCACTAGCTGGCCTAGAGTTGCAGGTGAAGAACAAGTGAATTAGCGTCTGAGTCTTACACAGCCACAAGCTAGGAAACCAGAGGAAATCTGAACTTTTAACTACAAGGCAATGGGAAGAACACAAGACAAGATTCAGTCCCCAGAATGAAGCAAGACTTAGTCAGAAGGTGGGATTTAGCAGTCCCTCTGGATATGAGGTAGTAAGTGGAATGGCCACATTCACAGACAAGGTATAAAGGACACTTAGAGCAACCATGTTTCCCTCTCCTGCTCTGACTGAATGGGCTCTGGGTTTCCTTCAATCATCTAATGCAGTGTTCTCCACCCAGGATGTGCAATGCATCACCTGAAGAGCTTTAAAAATATATTGCTACCTGTTTTCTCCTAAGACCAGGTTAGTCAGAATCTCCAGAGGTTCAAAGGTACAGCCAGGATTATGAACTGCCCATTAAATGGAAGAAGTTACTCAACTTGAGAAAAAGGTGATGCTGACATGTGGGTTCTTACAAGGAATTCCCTGAATGCAAACCTTCCCAGGGGGCTGTGCACACAGCTGGTCAAGGTCAGGGAGCTTGTAAGGTCACCAGCAACCTTGCAAGTAGAAAGCTAGCGAGGTACTAAGCCATTTCAGAGGATGTGCTCAGATTCTTACAACAGAAAAAAGTACCTCAACTCAGAACTTAATATCCATAACAAAGTTTATTCCAAGATGGATCATCACAAAATAGCTACGACTTAATAGCCTATTTAAGTCCCTATTAAAAGCAAACAATGGGAAGTGCCCTAAATTTTTTTCCAGTTGCAGTCTGAGGCATAATAGGAAGAAACATTCAAGTTTCCTTTTGTTAAAAATTCACTTGAAAGGGTCTTCATTTCTACAATCTCCAGGTGTTCAGAAATTTTTATGTGCAAAAACTAAATTAAACAAAACCTCTTAAGAGGCTGATCCGCAGAGAGGCAGTATTTTCCCTCTCCTGAAAAGCAGCATTCTTTTGTGTATTTCTCAATGTTTTTCTCCTAAACTGTACTCCTGACAACCAAAATGAGATGCCAGCCTCCTCTTAGAGTCAGGAAAGGGGCTTCCAGCCTTTGCCCCGAGGACATGAGAGCCCACTTAGAATGTATCCATCATTATAACAGTGCTTGAGGGAGTTAACTACTCATATTTTAATTATTGCTTTAAGTCACATTATTTGTTAACCCTTTCAAAGTCAACCCCAAACCCACTTTCTACACATTAATCTTCGTTGTTTATTAAAGTACTTGGGTTTACATCAAAACAATACCCTGTGTTAAAATTCATCATATTCAGTAGCATCATGGTGAAATCAATCCTTCCGCATCATTGGTGCCAGAGGACAAGATAAGCATTGCCCAAGAGTGAAATATTAGCCTGAGTCAGTGCAATTATCATCCTATTAGAGAAATCTGCTATGCTGATTAGCATGCAAATTAGCTTCAGTGTGAGAACCCAAAATCTATCTCCAACTTGGAGTGCCTATATACAGTTCCTCACCTCTCCCCACTTCCTTTCTGCCAGAGGAAGCTAGGAAACTCAGACCCAAAGAAGGATTTGAAGTAATGTTGCCAAAATAATCAGTCTGGATAAGATGAGGTTTACTTTGTAAATCAACTCATTTCCAGACAAAATCTGGAAAACCAGGGTGGGGGAAAGGAGGTGGTAACACATTGGATAATATGGGGAGGATTCAATGTTAAAGACTGTGTCCCAGGTGTGTCCTGCCTAGGGTGAAAGACATTAGGAAAGACCATTGGATGGCTTGTTGAAGTATGAAAGAAGACAGGAGTTCATTTTCTTAAGAAGCTCCTCAAGGATGCAGATTGAAAATGAGTTTTTTTCTCTAAGAGCATGGACTCTCTAAGAGGCAAATTTTCCTTCCTCAAACCTCCAGCCTTTCTACTCTCAACCTGTAATTTAGCTAATTTCATTTTTATCTACCTGTGATTAATATTTATTTCTTTTACATTATCAAATTCAAGAAGACAGAAATCACCTCTTACCAATTTTCTCATTCCTCATAATGCCTAGTACTCAATATTTCTCTCTATTCATTATGTGCTTCATCCTAGAAAGAGAGTAAGGGGTCTGAAAAAATATTTGCTTAGGGGCTTTGCCTAGTGAAGGACATCAATGGAGGCTCCTATGCCAGGAGGAGCTATCTCCCACACTTGGCATGTGCAAGGGAGAATCGTGCTTACAATAAAAAAATGAACACATTCTGATACATAGGAAGTCAAATTGCATATACAAGTGGGAAATGAAACTTACCAATATAATCATTCTTTAGAATTATGAATAGTAATTGCTTATACGGTAAAGGACCATGATTTGGAGTCACATATTCTGTTAACACACGGAGTGAAACTGTGTTTTCTTCAGCCTTGTTCCTTAGCATGTCCTGCAGACACCCCACTTACTATATTTTTGCTTTATGACCTTTGTTGCATAAAGCTAACAGGTCAGCACTTTGAATAGAGACTAGTGCTTCCTAAGTTGTCACTATCACTTAGTTAACATAACTACAACAGTAATCATTATAATTACCTTGTCTAAATCATTTCTTTTCTTTTTCTGCATGTAGAGACTCTTCATGGCTACCATGTATTTCTCTAGTTCTTAGTTCCAGAATCGATACAGTGCTTTATTAAGTTTCAACATGTGTGAAGATTGGAAGTAAAAGCATGCTGAAAGTAATCAATCCTCAAATACAACAAATGTATTCATTTGCCTATAAAACACCCTATATATTATAATAGTCAGTAGTAAGAGATAAAAACCAAAAATTAATTTTAGCACAAATGTACTAAATTTCTTAGAATCTATTCAGCATATGAATAAGTTCAAAAGCAAATAACACAAAAATATAGACTAGCAGGTTTTCATTCAAGGGCTCAGGAGGACAATGACCACTATGGTGAAATAAACAATCATGATATTAATCCATTCATCCAAAAACATGTCAAAGCAGTAGTTTAACAAATTGAATTATTCCTATGTAGCATTAGTTATTGTATAGGTCTCAAGTGAAAACCATGCTACTATGGACCTCTCAATCATCAAAAAAGCCCCAACATTGGAAGTCAAACTTTTCTAGTACATATATATGCTAACAGTTCAGAGTCCTTCACCTCCCCAACTCATCCCTCTGTAGAAAGCTTTTAAACATTAACTGATGGTTCTGTTTGGAGGTGGTCATAGAAGGAATATTTTCTTATTAAACTGATCTACAGAAACCATCTCTGAAAGGCACCAATACTTAAATAAATGCCCACAGATTATTCTAGTAACTAACATCTGAGATTTTTGTAAGCAAATATTTCAGAGTGTCATTTATAGTTTACTTTTTCTCAAATCAATCACTTCATTGTTTCGTTAAGTGTTAAGTCAAAGCTGTAAGTTACAAGTGCTACTAAATGATGAAATACCTAAGTCCTTGTGTCTGTCTTTCTCATTTGTTTGCAAAGCTCTGTGAAATAGCCTTCTGGGGAAATGCTATACTAATGTGCATTTGTAGTAATTCATAGTGTTGAGTTATGTAAAGTAATAAAATGCCATTTCCTCTAATTTATTAAGAAGATTCTCACCACAAACTGAAAGAAATGACATTTTTATAAGAAATGTTAACTTACATTGAGACTAACAGTCAGGATCAATAAATAACCTATACATTTTCTTGATTTTGTATCTGTCATCATTACTTTCACTATCATTCAACCTCAGTTTATTTATTACCATTTATTTTAAGACAGAAAAATTAATTGCAGTGTGAAAAAATGAAAAAGGTTAAGTTCAGACATGAGCCACAGTTGAGAATCCTGTTGACACTCAGTTCTATCTATAGCATGGAGTTTCAGGTACAAGTTACATAGTCACTCAACGTTTTGAATGGTTTAAAGTTGTAGTCTAAAATATAGATTATTAACTGGACTACAAAATATAGGTATAACCAATTAGCAAACCAAATTATCCATTATATATTAAGTATCTTGTAAGTACATTCATTTATTTACTCCCATGTTAATATCTATTTACTGTACAATAGGAATGTTTTTGAGTATAATAGCCCAATGTCTTAAAATCAGTTATCACACATTCTATAAAGAATAAAGTACTTAAGTGTGCTTTGCATTTTGCAGCTTCAGTGATACACTATGTTTTCTGCAGGAAAAATTTGTTGGAGACCAATGCTCATGGCCAGCATTAGTTTGGGGAAAATCATCTAAAATACAAATTTCACCAATTTTTAAAGGTTTATTTATTTATTTTGAGGGAGGGATCCAGCAAGGACTTGTGTGCATGCACACGGGAGCAGCAGAAAGAGAGGAAGGGGTAAGGTGAAGGAGGGGGATGGGGGGAGGGAGGGGGAGGGAGGGAGAGGGAGAGACAGACAGGTGAAGGAGGGAGAGAGAGAATAAATGAATCCCCAGCAGGCTCCACGCTGTCAACACAGAGCCTATGCAGGGCTAGATCTCACAAACCGTCAGATCATGACCTGACCAAAATCAAGAGTCAAGACACCTAACAGACTGAGGCACCCAGGTGCCCCCTAAAATTACACCATTTTGAAGTCCAAAAGTGTGGACTTTAAAGGTCATGATCATAGAAGAGAAATACACAGGATAGAGCCATTCAATACTGCCTTCCCCTTTCACTCATTTGCTACTTTACAAGCAAAGGGTAGGGGCTGAAAAACTAAACAGAACTTCTTATGAGGCTGGGAAGCCTAGAATTGGGGTTAGGGGTCATCAAGGAGAAACAATCCTAGTGAATACCCCAGTTAGAGCCCATGAGTGTTGATATCAATTATCAACACAGCCAAACAAGATCCTCTGTTAAATGTTCATGTTTTTGTGTGTGTATTTGCGTGTACACATGTGCACAATTATTTCAGAGTTGAAACAAAAGTAAAGCAGCCTTAAAACTAAACTGCACTTCTAAATATGCTTCATCCCTGATTGAATTAGTAATACAAGCTGTCCCTTATTTCTGCCTGAAGGAAGCAAAAGTGGATTTTCTGTTAATAACCAAAGATCCACATTACCTTCGAACTGTCATGTACAATGGAAAGGGAACATTCCATTACAAAATGTTCAGGTGTTCCAAGAAAAGAGGTCAAATGGGTCAAACTCAAAAAACCACTAAGACAAGAGAAACAAATCCATGGCAGATATGGATATTAGAGTTATCATACATGAATATTAAACATGGTGAGTACAGTTAGGTGGTTCCACAACAAGGTGGAGAACTTCAGACAGGAGCTGGAAGCAACCATAAAAATTAAATGGTCAATCTAGAAATGAAAAGTTTACAATGACTAAAATTTAAGTAACATCTTGTGTGACTCTGGGAATATAATTATAAAGAGTATCATACTAAAGTCTGTTCAAATGAGTTCAATATTATGCTTCTAAAAAGTTTAATTTAGAAAATATCTTTGACAAAATTTTCTAAAACTTACTCTATTAATAGATGAAGTTCATTATGCTCAAATATGGGAACTGCTTTTTATTCTCCATCATTGAAAGTGTACATATATGTGCACGTATCAGAGCACTTGAAAATTTCACTTTTCCAAGTGTATGAACAATGATTGGATGATCATTCGCAAACATAATGCTAAAACACTAAGTGACCCTAAAGATGTTATTCAGTATTTCATCATGTGTATGTTTTGTCTTTTTCATTTATATCTCTAAGACTTATTACACTGTTGAAAAAATTAAAGTAGCCACTATAATTCTTAATTGTTCCTAAATCTTCAAGAAATTGTAGATAAGTAGAAAAAAATGTCTTAAATTACATTATATTTATCACTTTTTACACATGATTGGGGCATATAAATATATATACCCCAAGGTATAAAAACTCATTCACCATTGCAAACATTAAGTCAGATATAAATTGAAGATTATCCAAGGGAAGGCTACATATTATTTAATGAGTAAGGCCATCATTAATATGCTATTACAATTGTATCACTAATCTAGGTACTGTGAAGTTATCTTTGAGCTTATATATACAAAAATGGTGCTTAGTATCCACACTGCCTCTTTTAAATTGTATTACATATTTGAACATGCTGTTCTATATTGTTTTCTATTATCTTATGTTTCAAAGTCTTATTTCTCCATTGATATACTAGAAGTACACCTTACCTTAGGAAACTCTGAACTCAATTATGTGTAATACTAAAAAAAAAATAAATAAGCCTTCTCTATGTCATAAATTTGGAATTAAAATTTGAGTAATAAGTATTTCCTTTGCTCCTCTTCTTTAGAAAAATAGCACAGATTAAGAGGCAGAATGCTGCGGTTCAAGTCCCATGGTTCTGTATGCCACCTATGAGTCTTTACAGTAAAGGGCTTAGAACAATTCTTGGTAAGCTTTATGTGTTTGCTTCTGTTCTTGTGGCCACTGCTAGCTATCATTACTATTACTAGTACTGTATTTACATATTCAAGTCCCTTCATTCAGAATGTATTTCCCATCTTCCTTCCTTTGGCAAAATATTTCTCATTTTTCAAAACCCGACTCACAAGGCTATCCTGAACCATCGAAACGATGTCTCTTTATTCAGTGTTCCCCACAGCACTCTTTTTATGCTATTATCAACCAAGTTATACTGAAATCATCTATTTGAATATCCAATGCCCCTTTACACCTGCATCCCTCCTCCCCACTATCGGGCTATAAGCTCTTCAAGGGCAAGTCAACTGTCTTTGTTCCCTGGCACTGATGCTGTGTCAAGGATCCCCAAGCCAACCCTCGGGTTCAGTGGTTCACAGGAGGGCTCAGAGGATTTAGTATATAGTTGTCTTCATGGCTATCATCAGCAGAAGAATACAAAGCAAAAATTAGCAAAGGGAAAAGGAGCATAAGGCAAAGACCAAAGGAAATCAGGCATAAAATTCCAAGAGTCAGTCCTCTCTCAGTGGAGTCACAGAGGACTTTTTTGTTTTGTTTCATTATTCCTCTAGCATGGGATTGTGTAACACATGCTACGTGCTGTCTACTAGAGAAGCTCATTCAGCATTCAGTGCCCAAGATTTATACTAGGGGTTGATCACACAGGTATTCTCTGCTTGCCAATAGCAGAATTCCACACTCACAGAAGAAAAGCAGGTATTCAGCATAAACCACGTTTGAACAGTATCAGCAGAGTAAGCCACTTTCTTCATTTACCTGAAGTTTTATAACATTTCAGGGAAACGTTTACTGTTCATGTTCATAGACACCAGATAAGGTCCAGCCTTGCAAGCAGGACTTTCTTTTCCACAGAAGAGCCTAGCATAGAAAATGTATTCACGAACTATTTGAGTTAACTCTACTAAATGAGGCAAGCTATCCAATGGAATGTTAACAACAGTAAAATTAACCCAACTCTCAAAATCTCATATAACTTGTAACACAACTGTAATATCAGTTAATTATGTACACACTCATCTAATAAACATTTTTCTGGAGACTTACATTGCACTTTGCCCTGAATTAGTCATTGAAATACAATGAGCACTTTTGTCAAATGGATTCATTTGGGTAGGGAAGTATGACAGATAAATATTTAGAAATGTAAAATTATAGCAATATCAGTGTTGATTAATGAACTATCATACTTTATTTTCCAGAATTAAGTATTTCAATATTCTTAGGATTCTGATAATTTAGTGCTTTAATTAGCAATATATCATTGTTTCAAAAGGTGTCAGCACATTTCAACAACTTCATTTGTGGTTCTGCTTTTGCTAGTACATACTGGGTAAAACATCCTGAAGAGTCCTACTGCTACAAAATGACTGAATCCAATATAAAACATGATTTTAATATTTGGCTGTTCTCTTTCATTGATTTTTAATTTTAATGTTTATTTACGTTTGAGAGAGAGAGGGCACAAGTGAGGAAGGGGCAGTCAGAGGGAGACACAGCATCTGAAGCAGGCTCCAAGCTCTGAACTGTCAGCACAAAGCCTTATTCAAGGCTTGAACCCATGAGCCATGAGAGCATGACCTGAGCTGAAGTCAACTGACAGAGCCACCCAGGTGCT
This sequence comes from Suricata suricatta, assembly GCF_006229205.1. Taxonomy (NCBI): domain Eukaryota; kingdom Metazoa; phylum Chordata; class Mammalia; order Carnivora; family Herpestidae; genus Suricata; species Suricata suricatta. The sequence goes on from NC_043701.1 coordinate 87,501,854, forward strand.
CCAAAATTTGGTGGCTTTCAGAAATTAAGGGAAAAAATTAGGCCTTCTCCACAGAAGCGAGTGGATAAATAAAATCCTGAAGCCAGGACAGAACACTGAGTTGAGAGCTGGGTTAGAACTGAGGTTTGTCAGTGGCAGCACTGGGGCTGGAGCTATGCCTTGGGGCTGCCACACAGTAGGAGCACTGATGGGAACTGGCCGGGAGTAAGAGGGGGAAAGAGGGGGTGGAGGGAGGGAGGGCGGGAGAGAGAAGAGCAATAGCTTTCACCAGATTCCCACCAGAGTCTATTTCCAAAACAAATTAAGATCCATTGAACTAGAAGTTAACAATCTATTTCGAGAGACTATTTTAGGAATCCAGGCCTTAGATGCTGATCTTTAAGCACCAGGAAACTGAAAGAATCACTGCAAGTTCCAAAAGAAAAATTCACTATCTTTGGAAGGGAGATGAGGAGATTCAGCACTAGGAACTGCCAAGGAATAATTGAAAGAAATAGGTTTATCTATGTGAATGAGGTAAAAGATAGCTTCTCATCTGCTTCAATTAACTTACTGAAAAGGTTGAATAATTTTGAGTAACCATATGTGATTTAATAACCTCCCACCCCCACTCCTACCAGGCTTTATAGAAATTAAGCTCTTTGAAGTTGGTCTTCTTGGAAAATATTAAATATTGAGATTAAGAGAATTAAAATATGGAAAATTATTCTTGGTTAGCTGAAGATCATCGGAAAAAAAATACAGCTACATTTCGAACAGCAACTTTCTTACAAAAATCTTGACAGAAACTCTCAATTTCAATACCCATATGAAAGAAATATAATTTGTATAATAAACACAAAGAGATTCTGGTACTGTGAGAAGCCATGATTATGTAATCACAAACTAGTGTATCTGCATTTAATATTGTCTATGAAAATGCCCTGTGTAGTCACACAGTATTAAAAGCACATAATTAAAAAGACATAGCATAATGATAAATAAAATTCAATCTCCCACAATATTAACAATTAGCTTAAATCCATTTTATCCTAAATGACTCATTCCAATTTATCCATGCATAGCCAATTTGATTTGTCAATCGGCCAATACAAACCTGCAATTAAATGGATTACAAAACTATCAGAGTACTCAGTACACCATGAATACTGTAAAGATTCTCATAGGCTATTTAACTCAATTGCTGCTTACTTTTACCGATTAAAGATTATATGTGATTCTACAAATATAACTTTTGTAATTATCATTTTAACATGTTTCTATTCATGCTTAGGGGAGGTGGGAAAACAAAGATAGTTGAAGTACATCTTAGATGCCATATTAAGAAATATGACAGTGTATAGGACTTAATAGTGATTATTTCAGGTAAGACTACCTAAATGTAACCCTAAGGCCTGAGTACTCTGCGTATTTGACAAAATAAAACACTGATAATTTTTAACTAGCATTTTGCTTTCCTTTGTGTCATATTCATGTATCTGTGTATCTCTGTATCTATCTCTCCAATCTATATGAATCTATATTATCTCAAAAGGCTAGGTTATGCTGACGTTACAAACGATCCCCAAATTTCATTGTCTTGAAATAACTATTTCTCACTCATACTACAATCTATTCCCATTAGTTGGGGCTTTGCTCTCTTTTGTGGTCTTTCTGGGAGTCAGACTAACGGAGGCTCCACCTCCATGTTACAACAAATTGCCAAAGGCTGAAGAGATAGACTAGAGAGAGGAGAAAGAGTAAAGGAGGTACAAACAGAATTCTATATGACTCACCAACTCAAATGTTTACCTTTGCTCAACATTTCATTGGCAAAAGCAAGTAATATGCCATATCTAATTTCTTTAGCTTATAAGGAATGTCAGTCCTCAGAAAGTAGTGAGCCAGTAACATTTGTATTTGGTGAACAGCACTTAGGATGACTATAGCAGTCCATATATGCCACCGCAAACACTGATGCTACCGAGAAACAGAGCTTCCTTTCTAACATCTATTTTAAGAAAATATACCTTTTTTTAAATTTTGTTCTCTTGACTGCCTAGAAAATAAATGGAGTATTTCAGGGGGGAAAAACATCTCATACCAAAGACATGTATGACTTGCCTCATACCAAAGACATGTAAAATATTTGATTATAGTAGTTCCTAAATTAACCAGTAAATTTGAAATCAAATTATTCTTGTTCCAAGTAATAGTCTTAGGACATTAATCCATTTAATCAACATTTATTAAGTTTCTATAAGCTGTCAGTTCATGTCTAGATGTTAGGGAAGCTTTAAAGATACATTAAATTTCCCTACTACAAGGTACTTACAACTGTATTACACTATTATACTCTCTCTTAATGAATCGTGACTTAAGTGCATCTCTTTGAAATAGCTTGCATTCTAATACAGTGCTTCAGGTCTGAGTATACAGTTGGGATTTGTATAGAATTTTTTTTTTTACAGTGAACTCTGCAGTAGTATATCAGGTCATCTAGATACACTATTAAAATCTATTGTAGCAGCATAATAATTTTAAAGAATCAAATGTCCAAAGAGTATTTTTAAATTGTGTTAGAGCAGAAGAGCTATCTACTGGGAAATCACAGGACTCTGTTCTATTCAATATGTTTTACTGAAGACTAAATTCTCTCTATAAAACCATTACTCAACAAATTCATAATAACAAAGAACAAAGCATGAGAAGCCAGCATCACATATGTCTAATTATTCAGCAATTAGAGAGCTAACACCTGTAATTTATTCCATTTTTAACTCTCACCATATCACTATTCCTAGCCTGTTTCCTAGACAAGCTCTGAGTTAGCTGTCAGTCTTCAGAATTTTCAAACGTTTGTTGCCAAGAAGGTAATTTGGTCATCTCAGGCTTCAATTCACCCAATCTATGAAACACTATTTGTGGAAAATAGTATCAGAGAGAAATGTGCCATGTGGCAAATGAAGTAGAAGCTTCAAAGTCCTCCAATGCATCAAACTCTTCGAAAGTTTTGAGAGATCATAAAAATATGTTCACATGGTCATACAGTTTTATAAAATTTGTTGTGTGGTTTTCTTGTTTTACAAATTAGATATTTTAGCTCTTTAAGTTAAAACCACTGATTTTTTTCCCTTTGCTTTTGTTCATTCTTAGCCAAATTTTGGGTGCCACTGAACTGACTTCAAAGCATCTTTTGATATTCAGACAAAGAACAATTGATTTTGGAAGCAAATTTAGCAAAATAAATTTATGTGAGTTACAGTCACACAGTATACAGATGTAATTATTAGCTACCTGGAAATACAAAGGGCTTTGAATCATACTCCTAATGATTACTCTGCCAGAGAATTAAAGGGCCAAAGATCCTACTTGTATCTTGAAGGCCTCTTCTAAGGCCCCACACCAGAAGCCTGTGGGTATTAGAAGACAAACATGTGTCAGTGTAGCCAGGAGCTCGTCACTGGAAAATTATTCCAGCTTTTGTAACTCCTAAATAGTGGAACTTAAAAGAGGTTATCTCAACTTGCACAAACCTAAAAATTTATATATTGAATGAAGGTGAAGGTTGAAAGAAACCTTTCAAATAAAAATTCCAAAACCTTACTAGAAGAAAGACTTCCTATTTTTTTTTTTTTTACAGAAAAAATGCAATTGTTGTCATATTAAGAGGCAATCAGAGTATGCAGCCAAAGCACATGTTTTGGTCAGTTAACAATGTTATTTTTCAGAATAGGACAACAATCACAGTATTTGCTAGCTTTTACAGATATGTAACTTCTGATTTCTTCTCTTAGTCTTCAGTAATCATTTCATATGGAAATCTGCATTTACGATGTTCTATTTTTCCTAAAGACAACTCCTGAAACTGCTTTAGTTGCTTTTATTTTTTTTTCTGTCCTTGACGGAATGTATTAAATAAGCAAACACTCCCAACAAGCAAAACAAGTACTACAATGTAAAAAAAATTAAAAGAAAACCCTCTCACATGCATAAATGAAAGATTGCACACAAAGAACTCACATCTTTTCAAGCTT
>NC_043701.1:87505969-87624272 GCF_006229205.1 Suricata suricatta
AACACATTTCTCAGAAGAATAATGTGATCAAATTAATACATTAGTTTCCTATTGCCACTGTAACAAGTTAGCACAAATTTAGTATTTTGAAACAAGAATTATTATCTTCTAACTCTGGAGATAGAGGTCTGAAATGGGTCTCAAAAGCTAAAAACAAGGTGCTGGCAGCACTGCATTCCTTCTGAAGGTTGGAAGCATAAACCATTCCTTTTTTTTTCCACTTTCTAGAGTGCATCTACATTTCCTGTCTAGATAATGTCACTCCACCCTCTTTTGTTGTTACATCTTCTGAATCTCTTGCTTTGTTCTTACCTTCTTATGAATTCTTTTTTATTACATTGTACCCACCCAAATGGTCCAGGATGGTCTCTCCTTCAATTCCTTAAAAGTCCTTAATTTAATTCCATCTGCAAAGTTCCTTCTGTCATGTAAAATGTCATTCACAGGTTCCGGGGATTAGGACATGAACATCCCTGGAGGCCATTATTCTGTGTAATATGTTGAGCTAGAGAATAGCTGCACTGGCATGTAAAAACATTTATTTAATACAATCTATGTAGCAAGAAGTGTATGAGTAAGTGGGAACTCAAGGCTGAGTAGTACACATCGTCTCTTCTTCCCTGGAGCACAGACGGTGGTGGAAGAGGGTGACATTAATCGAACCATCATGCACGTCGGTAATTACTCTGTGTGATCAAGAAACTGAAGCTAAAGCACAGGAAGCTACAGCAGCTTAAGAGTTGGAGACTGGAAACAGTTTAACATACCATAGAAGGCTTCCTCAAGAAAGGAGAATGAAAATAAAAGTGCGATGAGACGTGCCTATTTCACTTGGGAAGTCAATTACATAGTAGATAAATGCTATTAGTTTTTCCTAACAAGAGCAGTAATAGTTGACAATATAGGCATAACCCACATTTCACAGAATTGATAAAATGGTAGGTGAAAAAATTCAGGTAAATTGACATCTCTTTCCAAGAAGTGGGTCTCTAAGGAAGGGGAGGGACAAAAATCTACAAGTAAATGTGAATTTGAAGGAAAAACAAGAGGAATATAAATGTTACTGAGAAATTAAAGTAGGAATGTAGATGTTAAAGATACAGTATTAGGAAGGGCTAACTGACAAGAGACCCCATACCAACTGGGAGGAAATGGAATCCACAGCCCAAATGGAAGCATCAATGATAGATCACTCTTTTCATTGTATGAGGAAGGAAAGAAAAAGTATGGTTTGAAATTCAACTTTAGGAGCGCAGTCAAGAATTAGATTCTTTCTGATAAAATTCAGGTCCTACAAAAGTAGAAGGCATAGTCCTATGTGCTTAGCAGCCAGAGTGTTGTTTTAAAGAACACAGGACAATTGGAGTGATGAAAATTAATATTTCACCAAGTGGATGAAAGAGGAGACAATGGAGTAGGGGTATTGTTGACATATGTTGATATAGTGTTGACATATGTTCTATCATATGTAAAATCAGATTAAAGAAAACACCCAAAGAGGAGGGAGTGAAATAGAAAACTCCTTTCACTAACTTCTTCAATTTGTTGTATAATCTATAGATCTATGATCTATAAAGACATACTACATGCCAAGATCTATTCCACGTATTAAAAAGTGAAGAAATAAGCAATTTCAGTAAGGTGAAGAATAAATGAAATGGGACAAATGTAACAGATTTGGAAAGATTAGCTAAAGTTATGATCTAAAACAGATTATGAATTAAAGTTACAGATGTTCTCATTTGGGAATGGCTAATTTAAACAAAAGCGGTTGAAGGGAAAAGACAATATATTGACTCATGTAAATTAAAAATGTAAGAGATGAGTTAGTTCAACTCCAGAGGCCCCAAAGCTCAAATATCAGAACTTGGTATATTTCCTTTCTTGCATATAAATTGTCATTCTTTTGTTTCCTTCCCAGCTGTAACAGCTCAGACCTTTATCTTCACATGGCCACAGAAACCTCAACCTCCTATCCTTTTAATCACGTGCTATAAGAAACACCAAGGCTCTTTCCCAGCGTTACGTGAATATTCTGTGATTAAAGTGACTGGACCAGCTTAGGTTAGGCTAAATCAATCCCATCCTGAGGAGACAGCAATACTTTGATTTCCATGGGTGTTCCCCAGGCAGAGAACCACCAATAAAAATGAAGTTGGATCCCGGGGGGGGAAAATGAATGAAATAAAACAGAATTTTAACTAGAAGAGTTAGAAAGTGGGGAAGTAAACAATGGATGCCCACTATAGAGACTGTTTTACCAATGTTTCTAATATTAAGATTTCTTCTTATGACGAGGAGAATCAAGTGCTAAGATGGATGAGAAGTGGAAATCATTGGAATTGAGAACTTCAGGAAGTGTTGGCTCACCAGTTGAAATACTCAACCTAGGATAATAGCATATCTTGAAGAAATAGTAGAAACAGCAGACTTCATGTGCCAAAAGCTTCTAAAATAAAAGTGAATGAGAAAGCTAATGGGTAAAATCAATAAATGGTAGGGGTGGAAAAGCTAGATAAGCTAAGCCTGCCATTATTTTTCTGAATGTTATATCCCACACATTGACAAACACCATTTTAATTGGTCTTAAATATTATCCTTGAAATAATGCTTGCTTTAAACTTAACTTGTTTGTTTTTAAATGTTTTAAGAAATTAAACTGCACTAAATATACTCCAAATATGTTAAGGTCTATAACAGTGTATGTAATATAGGATGTATATTTAATCTTTGTGCTATTTTTATTGAAGTATAACTTACATATAATATTAGTTTCAGGTATACGACATAGTAATTCAGCAATTACATATATAATGCAATGCTCACCAATACATAGTAAGTGTACTTACAAACTTTCACTATCGTTACTACAGTATTAATTACTATAGTCCCTATGCTGTACTTTTTACTCTTGTGCCTTACCTTTTAACTCCAAGTTTGTACTTCCTAATACCCTTCACCTATTCTGCCTAATTCCCCACTCTCATCCCCTCTGACAACCACCAGGTTTTTTTCTCTGTATTCAGGAGTCTGTTTCTGATTTTACAGTTTGCACATGTAAGTGAAATCAAGTAATAGTCATCTCTCTCTGATTTATTTCACTTAGCATAATACCCTCTATGCCCATCTGTATTGTCACAAATGTCAACTTTTTATGGCTTAGTAACATTCCATTGTGTATGTAAACCACAACTTCTTTATCCATTCATCTATCAATGGGTATTTAGTTTGCTTCCATATGTACTATTATAAGTAATGTTACAATAAACATAGGAGTGCATAAACAATTTCAAATTAGTGTTTTCATATTCTTTGGATAAACACCCTAAGGTGAAATTACTATCACAGGATATTTCTACTCAACTTTTTGAGAAGCCTTCATACTGTTTTCCATAATGGCTGCAACAACTTACTTTCTCATCAACAATGCACAAGGATTTTCCCTTCTCCACATCTTCACCAACACTTGTTATTTCTTGGCTTTTGGATACTATACCTTCTGACTGGTGTGAGGTAAAACCTCATTGTGGTTTTGATTTTCATTTCCCGCATGATTAGTGATGCTGAACATCTTTTCGTGTATCTGTCGGCCATCTGTTTATTATTTTTTTTAATTATCCATTTAGGAACTCTTCCCATTTTAGAATGATTATTTGGGGGTTTTGGTGATGAGCTGTAGGAATTCTTTACACAGTGGTTTGGGAATATTTTTTCCCCATTAAGTCGCCTTTTTATTGATAGGTTTCATTCTGTTAAATTTAATGTAATCCCAGATTATTTTTGCTTTTATTTCCTTTCCTGAGAAGACCTATCAAGAAAAACATTGTTACAATTCATATCCAAGAGATTACTGTTTTCTTCTAGGAGTTCTATAGTTTCAGGTCTCACATTTAGGCATTTAATCCACTGAATTTATTTTTATGTATGGAAGTGGACCAGATTTCATTCCTTTGCAGTTAACTGTCCAGCATTCCCGACATTTATCGATTGTCCATTTGTTGGACCATTTGTTGAAGAGACTGTCTTTTCCTTATTGTAAATTGTTGCCTATTTTTTTGTAGATGATTGGCTATATAAGCATGGGTTTATGTCTGGGCTCTCTAGTCTGCTCCACTGATCTGTGTGTCTATTTTCATCCCTGTAAATACTGTTTTGATTACCAGAGCATTGAAACATAGTTTGAAATCTGGGATTGTGATACTTGCAGCTAGATTAGACTGTATGTATCTAATCTTCTTTCTCAAGATTACTTTGGCTATTTGGCATTTTTTGTACAATTTTAGGATTATTTGTTCTAGTTTTTTGACAAGTAATATTGATATTTTAGTAGGAATTATGTTAAACTAGTACATTCCTTCAGGCTTATGGACATTTTAAAAATATTCTTCAATCCAGGAGCATGATATATCTATTTATTGTGTCATCTTCGGTTTCTTTCATCAAGGTCTTAAAATTTTGAATATAGCTCTTTCAATGCCTTAATTAAGTTTATTCCTATTGTTCTTGATGCAATTGTAAATGTGATTGTTTCAATTTCTTTTTGCTAGTTGGTTGGCAGTGTATTGAAACAATAGATATCTGTATATTGATTTTGTACCTTGTAATTTTATTAAATTCATTTATCAGTTCTAATAGTTTTTTGGTGGAATCTTTAGGCTTTTCTACAGTAACCTTTGGATGCCTTTTCTTTTTCTGGCCTGTTTGCTGTGGCTAGGACTTCTAGTACTATGCTGGATAAAGTGGTCAGAATAGACATCTTTATTTGTTCCTAATCTTGAAAAGGATTCAGCTTTTCACCATTATATTAGCTGTGGATTTGTCATATATGGCTTTTATTATATTGCACTATCTTCCCTTCATATCCAGTTTGTTGAGTTTTATCAAATGCCTTTTATGTGTCTATTGCATTATCATGTGATTTTTATCATACATTCTGTTAATGTGATACATTACCGTATTTGTGGACATTGAACCCTCCCTTCATCCTACAATAAAACCCATTTGATCATAATACATGACCCTTACAGTGCATTTTGATTTTGGTTTTCCAATATGTTGTTGAGGATTTCTGTATCTATGTTCTTCAGAGTTATTGGTCTATAATTTTATTTTATGTAGTGTCTTTCCCTGGGTTTGGTATCAAGTAATAATGGCTTCTTAGGAAGAATATATAAGCATTCCTTCCCTCTGACTTTCTTGAGGAGTTTGAGAGGGCAAGGACTTAAATCTTCTCTAATGTTTGGTAGAATTCATCTGTGACACCATCCAGTTCTGGACTTCCGTTGTTGGGAGCTTTTTAAGTTAATGATTCAATTTCATGATTAGTAATCAGTCTGTTCATATTCTCTAGGTCTTCATGATTTAGTCTTGAAAGATACGTTTATAGAACCTTATCCACTTACAGGTTGTCTAATTTGTTGGCATATACTTTTTTCATAGTATTCTAATAATTCTTTGTATATCTGTGGTGATGGTTGTGACTGCTTTTTAATTTTGAGTCCTGTTTTTTTTTTTAATGAGTCTGCCTAAAGGTTTTCCAATATTGTCTTTTCAAAAAACCAGCTCTTGATTTCAGATTTTTGTCTCTTTACTTATTTAGTCTCTGATCTGTATTATTTCCTTGGTTTGACTAACTGTGGGCTTTGTTTTTTTCTAATTCCTTAAGGTATAAAAGGGCTTTTTAAAATTTTATTAGAGTCATGACTTTTGATTGGAGCACTTAGTCTGTTTGCATGTACAGGACATACTTATTGCCATTTTACTACTTTTCTGTTTGCCTTTGTAGTTCTTTTCTGTTCCCATCTTCTCTTGCTCACTTCTCTTTAGATTTGAGGACTTTCTTTAATGTTATTCCTGGATTTGTTTTATTTCTTATGTATGTTACAGGTTTTTGGTTTGTAATTACCATCCATTTCATAAACAACACCTTCTTTGGAGAATAGTCTATATTAAGTTGATGGTTGCTTAAATTTGTATGCAGACTAAAAGCTCATTTTTATTTCCCTTTTCACAATTTATGTTTTATTTTATATCATTTTACTTTGTGTATCAATTTTTTTAGGTATTATTTTACCACCTTTGTCCTTTAACTTACATACTGGCTTTTAAGTGATTAATCTGCTACCTTTACCATATGTTTGCTTTTCCAAGTGGAATTTTTCCTTTCATAACTTTTTTCTAGTTAAGGCCTATTTGTTTTCCACTTAAAGTCCTTTCAACATTTCTTATGAAGCTGATTTAGTCATGAACTCCTTTAACTTTCATTTGTCTAGAAAACTCAACATTTCCTTCAATTCTCAATGGTAGCCCATGCTGGGTAGAGTTATGTTGCACGGTTCTTGATATTTTCCTTTCAGCACTTATCATACCACTCCCTGCTGGCCTATGAAGTTTTTACTGAAAAATCAGACCATCTCATTGGTTTCCCTTGTACATAACTGATAGCTTTCTTCTTGCTGTTTTTAAGATTCTGTCATTACAATCTTTGCCATTTTAAGTTACGTATCTTGGTGTGGCCTTGGGTTCATGTTTCGGAATCTCTGTACTTCCTAGACCTGGATGTTTATTTCTTTCCCCAGGTTAAGAAAGTTTTCAGCTATTTTTTCATGTAAATCTTCTGCCCCTCTCCTCATTCTAAAACCCTCTATAATGCAAATGTTATTATCCTGGGCCTTCCCCAGAGGTCCTCTAACTTCTTGTTTTTTTCTTTTGGTTGTTCATGTGACTGCTTTCCACTACCATGTTTACCAGATTGCTGATGCATTCTTCTACATCCTCTAATTTGCTGATTTCCTTTAGTGTATTTATTTCTGTACTGTATTCATTAGCTCTGACTGGTTCTCTTTTTGTATTTTCTATCTTTTTGTTGAAAGTCTCACTGAATTAATCCACTTTTCTCTGAAGTCCAGTATCTTTATAAGCATTACTTTGAACTGTTTATGAGGCAAACTGCTTATTTCCTTTTCATTGTGATTTTTGAGATTTTTGTCTTCTTTCATTTAGAACATATATCTGTCTCCTCATTTTGTTTGATTATGTGTTTGTTACTATTAGTAAAGTCAGCTAGGTCTTCTGGATTTGAAAGTAATTGCCTTATGTGGAAGCCATCCTGTGGTGCCCAGCAGCACAACCTTCCCCCTGAGCCACCAGAACCAGATGCTACAGTGTTACCCCCGTGTAGGTCGTGTGTGTGCCCTCCTGTTGTGGCTGAACCACAACTGCTGTGAGGGCACTGGTGGGTAGGGTTCGCCTCTGGCACTGCTAGCTATGAGGTGGATAGAGCTAGCTCTCCACCTGCCTCCTACAAGAGTCATGCTGGAGAGGCACCCTCCAGGCCAGGTCTACAGGGGAATAGCTAGGGTTAGGCAAGGAGTGTTAGCAAGATGCACAATGTCAAAACTGGCTCCTATAAGCATGTAGCCAGCTAAGCTCAAAGAAGCCAAGAAAAATGGCACCCACTAGCATCTCCATTCCTGGAGAGGCCTCCTGAAGTTCCCTGATAGTACACATCTCAAAATTAGTCAAGTCTTATTCAAATATAACCCAACCTTTTTCAAACTGCTGCTTCACTGCTGGTCCCAGAGCAAGTAATAGAGCATGTTGGCCTTTGGAGCGTGGAGACGTGGTTTCCAATAGCCCTCCAGCTCTTCCAGAGTTAAGACAGTGATTTTAAAAGGCCAATATTGAGGAGGCTTGTCGTCCTGGTACAGATCCCAGGCCTATGAGTACTCAGTGTGGGGCTTCACCCCCTTGCCACTCCATGCCTTCTGCTTGTGGGTTACCACACTGGAACATTAGTCACATTTCTGCCCCTCCTACACTTCTTAATTTACCCTTCTTGTCTTTAGCTTTGGACGTTCTGATTTCCTGGTCTTCGAGTCATTTTCAGAAGGACGTGGAATTGTTGGCACCAGCATGTCCAAGGTTGAACGCAGGATCCTTCTACTCAACCATCATGCTTTGTGCTTTTAATACATTCCCTTTTCTCTCCCTCCATGGTAAAAAGAAGCATTACTTTGTAATTCTTATTATATGTAGTCTTCTTAAGTAACTTTTTCAACATTCTCGAAATTTTATGAAATTTCATTTTATATGGTCTTATATACATGCATACATATTCTGGTCCAAAAAATTTTTATTTGCAGCTACAACTATTTTTCAAGCAATCTAGATGATGTTTTACAATAGAATAAAATAAATCTAGAGTTGACTTTTTAACAAATGGAAATTATGGGAAATCTATTTCACTTTTCAATAAAACTAATGTGCATCTAGCCTGGATCAATGTATTTTTAGATTTGGTGCTTTTAGAAGATCTTATTCATATTAGTTTTATACAAGATTATACTGTTACTAAAAAGATAAGTACTCACTTCAGTAGAACATGAAAGGACTCAATGAAAGAAAATAGGCTCCTTGATCAACCAACTTAGATCATTCAAGGAGCTTACGAATAAAAGGGTATTTTTTAAAATCATAAATAGCTTTTAGTAGCAAGTAAAATGTTACTTTTGCAATTTTTGGAATTAGGAAGAAAAATCAACTCTATGGAAATTCAGGTAGAAAAGAGCACATAAAACATCCTGAAGCTACTAAAACCAACTCCTACAAATTATACTATTGCAATAATTTGGTGAAACTATCATTGCCATGTCAAAATTGCCATCATATGATTATATTTCAGAGATGTATGTTTACCTTCTTACCTCGTGAGTGGTTATGACTAATGGGTACTTGGCTGCCTGAACCCTGCCCCTTCTCCTTGCTTCTTCCCCCTGGTGTTCCAGTAAAACAGTGTATTCTTCTACAATGTTCTCATATTTCAAAAACATTGTGTTTGGCAAGAATTAAATTTACAGTAATGAATCTGCACTTGCGGTATGAACATTTTTTGATTTACAAACAAAATGTCCCTTAGTGAGACAAAACAGACAAAAAGAGACTTTTTGGGGGGTGGAGGAGGACAATAAGGACTTTCTTTCTAAGAAAAAGTTTAGTCATGAGAAGTAAGTGAATTGATTTTTAATGACTGATCACATTTCTCCACCTCTTGACATAAATTTCCAATGCAGCAATGCAAACCAGTGAAGAGCCCCCTTGCCAGGCACTGTTTTACTTTCTGCACAGACTATGAAGGCCATTGTTTTTACAACAAGTAAAGCTCTAACATTCTTTCTTTCTTAATGTCAAACCTCATAGCCACAGTGATGTTAGCCTCACTTAAAATGTATTTCAGATATTCTTGGGAACTAGGATATTTTTAGGGGAGTGAGAAAGAAAGATTTTGGTGGAAATGGAGGAAAAGCAAAGTCTCAACCTCATGACTTGCCTGTGTGAAGTACATAGATTTTGTCCTTCTTTAGAAACTTTGCCTTTGGAAGTTAAACCTAACAAGGAAAGTATAGTGGATAAGAGCAAATGTTTTGACGCTACAAATTTATTCATTAAACCAAAACTGAAAAAGCACCTACTATATGTAGCTCCAAATAAAAATAGGAAACAGTACCAGCTCTCAAGTAGCTCACTGTATGAAAGGGGATCGAAGCCACCACTAAGTACAATATAGTCAAAATCCAGACATATGTATATGCACTGGTTAGCAGCACAAGAGTCCACAACACTGATGAAAGGGAAAAGTATTCAACAATACAAATCCAAAGAATGTTACAACACAAAACTGATGTGCAAAAACCTTAATACAGTTTGGAATACAGAACTGTATTTTTTAGAAAACATGACTGAAAAGTAGGAAGAGCTTTTAATGCTTTATTTCTTAAAAATATTTTATCTAATTTTTAAACAAAAAAATTTTAATGTATTTTTTAGAGAGAGAGAGAACGAAAATGAGAGAGTGCGAGCTCAAGAGTATGCAAGAGCGTGAGAGCACAAACAGGGAAGTGGCAGATAGAGAGAGGGACACAGAATCCAAAGCAGGCTCCAGGCTCCAAGCTGTCACATGGAACCCACAATCCATGAAATCATGATCCGAGCTGAAGTCAGATGCTTAACCAACTGAGTCCCCCAGGTTCCCCTATTTTATCTAATACTAAAAAACTTTTAAAGGCAAAACAAAAACTACCCAATTCTAACTTCTTAAAATGGACATTTTTTTCATTTCTTTCATAAACAGAGAATAAGAATTCATTTTTTGCAACATGACCACAATACCAGTAGCACACTGAAAACCAAAATACTAAGAATTCCTTCAAAACTATCCAGTTGGTGCTGCCAAAGAATTTTGAAACAGGTTACTATGAGCCTGTTTTCTGTGATAGTGATAGGAAAGGGAAAGTTACAGTGGGGTGGAGGCAAGACTAGAAGACAGTAATCTAATAAAAGCCTACTGTAATAATCCCCAACAAGCACGTATGCCCAGAAGATGCTTGGCTTCTAGTTCAAAAGCTCCCCTGTGGGAGTCTACATTTAATTTACTGTATTAATTCATACAAACATAGTAACTAATTCTACTTTTATTACAGATGATTTATTTTAACAAAATTCTAGTCAGAAAGAAATGATTAGGCTTTACAGACAGGGATAGTCTGTACCTCAAATTTTAGAAAACAAGAAATCTTACCTCTTAGGTTACCTATATTAAAATATGCAAAATTATAATAGTTAACCCTTAGTTATAATTGAGTCCTTTTATACGAAAGTAAAATAGCTTTAAGGCCTTGACACAATGACAAATGATTAATAGTTAATTCCTGACAATTTCTGCTCTGAAGGGAATGTCTCTAAGAGTTGTGCTATAGTTTAGGAATACAAAAAAGGAAAAGAAAATAAGGAAGGTCAATTAAAGAACCACAGATGGGGCAGGGTACCCCAGTAGCTCAGTTGGTTGAGCATCCAACTTCAGCTAAGGTCATTAGGTCACAGTTAGTGGTTTCGAGTCCTGCATCCAACTCTGGTGATGTTAGCTCAAAGCCTGGAGCCTGTTTCAGACTCTGTGTTTCCCTCTCTCTTCCCCACTAATACTATGTTTCTCTCTGTCTCAATAATAAATAAAAAAATAATAATACAGTTAATAAGATCACCTATAACAAACAATTCTAATATAAAGTTTTATCATCATAACCTTTATTTCTATTGGTAATATTTAGATGAGGAGAATGGGTCACATTTTCTTCCATTATTTTCCATGTTTGTGTACGGAAAAATGTTTACATGGATTCAACATTCAGCCCAAGTTTGACTCAAAAATGAGTGTTAATTAGGTAATAAAATTCTAGAAAGTAACAGAAATCTTTATAGTCCACAAATAAAGGGACTTTTTCTTGGACAAAATAGAGAAGGATGATGAAAAAGGAAATAGAGAAGTAGGATGCAATAGCATCACTGAGAGCTGAGATCAAACACAAAATGTAAAGAAACCCTGGGAAATATGGTTAATCCTGGATTTAATACTATAGCAGGAGCTCAGAACATCAAGTATTTTCTTTCTGTTTTCATTTTCTCTAAGGTAACCAGTAATTAATATAATTGGTAGTGCCTAGCTCTTCCACAGTCGATAAAGTTTACCATGGGGTGCCTGGGTGGCTCAGTCAGTTAAGCATCCAACTTTGGCTCAGGTCATGACCTCATGGTTCGTGTGTTCAAGCCCTGCATCAGGCTCTGTGCTGACAGCTCAGAGCCTGGAGCCTATCTTCAGATTCTGTCTCTCCTTCTCTCTCTGTCCCTCCCCTGCTTGGACTGTCTTTCTCAAAAAATAAATAAAACATTTTTAAAAATAACAAAAAAGAGCCACACACGTGCCATTATTCTTATTACCCTATCCAAAACTGTGACCTGATATGGACCAATCAACTAGAATTAAGCAGTTATGATACACACTTTGCCATGTTAGGGACTTAAGGGAAAGGAACCCGTAAGAATCCTCGTATACATTCCCAGGTATCACCCATTAATTTCTATAAATAAAAGCTTTCTATAATGGGCAGCAGGGGTAATCTTGGAAATGAAAAGACATGGATAACATGTGGCAAGAATGGTAAATGGGCAGAGGAAGTATCACCCCATTCACTCTACGTTCATGAAGATGTGGTAACCAAAGGACAGGTTTTTACATCCACTTAAATCAGAGCTTCTAGATGTAGAGTTCATAGACCTGTACTGATCTGTGAACTATTTCCCAACCTACCATGCGGACAAAAATTGCTAGTGAACAGCTGATGTTTTCTCAACAAGGAAATGTGTCATTAGCATTGACAAATGTTTGGGGTTTATGTTCATGTGGCAATATTTTCTGGTTTGTGTGGGAGTATCATCCAATATAAAAATGCAAGGACAGAAAATAAAATTCTGAAGTAGTTACACAGATTAAGGAGTTCACACCAGAATGTAAATGACACACGGCTTCTGTCAGTCAGTGAAAAACAAGTATCTTACTAGAAAAAAAAAATAAAAGGGACAATAGTGTACTTAGTAATTGATCAAACAAAAGATGGGAATTCTATAAATGACATGGTATGAGTCAAATGAAAGATTCTCTTTATCATAGAATTATCTTGAAGATGACTGTAAACTACCAATATTGTATGCTCAACTCAGAGGTTTATCACAGGGCAAGTTCTGCCAGAAGTGTTTCAAGTAGGAAATACCTGCTTAGTTTCTCTGAATGGTAATACATGTTGGATGCCCAACTTTTAAAGATGAAAACTCAACATTTCATTCATTTTCGGTATTTAATTATCTAGTTCTGTCTATACAATTAAGGAATACATTATTTGCCATGGTAGATAAAATCTAAAGAGAAAAAAACGTGAGAAATAAGGGAGGGTTTCTATTGATTATTAGTTTAACAAGATCCATAGCAACAATCTAGCAATCATCAATGAAGTAGGTGATCATTCTGACCGTTTTTAAAATTTGTTTTAATGTTTATTTATTTTTGAGAAGCAGAGAGAGAGAGAGAGAGAGAGAGAGACCACAAGCAGGATGCAGAATCCGAAGCAGGCTCCAGGTTCTGAGCTGTCAGCACCCATGAGATCAGAACCTAAGCAGAAGTCAGATGCTCAACCGACTGAGCCACCCAGGCTCCCCTATTCTGACACTTTCTCTCTACAAAAGGTTTTAATTAATATTTTCCATGTTTGACAAAAAAAATATCAATTTCTCCATCCAAAAAACCTTATACATTAGGAAATTCACAAATCTGGGGTCAATTTCTCAAATCAAAAGAATTTAAACTGAACTATATTCTTAGAGGGTAGGTTGTTGGGATGGCTACTGATGAAGCACTGAAGGTGATTTTTGGAAATTATAGATCACTTGCTCTATTTGGGTAAAAGTTAAAAAGGGTGTTCTGAACTTCCTCAAATTGCTTTAAGATTTCTTCTTCCACGCCTACCATCATAGTTACAGAACACTGCTCTTTCCATGAGCATCATTAAAATTTGGATACAACACAGGACATTATCCCTTGTATGTAACAAATCTGTCAATGCCATCTAGTTTAGATTCTTTCCAAGAAGTGCATCCACCACATTAATTAACAAGGACACCAAAGTGCGCACAAAGGTGTTGACAATGAGAAATCCTTTTTTCCTTCCTGTTTTAACTCAAGTGCACAGTTAGGTGATAGTGACTTTCTATATTCATCCCCAAAGCATCAGTTTTATTGTACAACACAAATATTTGCATAATCATCTTTTCTCCTGGTAGGTTTGTCCTGAGCATATTTATTGGAAATTTTAGGTCTACTGAATCAAGTAATAGACTGAATAGATGTTTAGTTTCTTATTTCACACTTCTGGTAATCAATTTTTCTTGTGCCTACAAAAGTATTGGTTCAGGAGTGGTTGGGGGAAAAAGAGTTGTTCATCACCTGCAGGAGTAACAAAGCACTGGTTTACTTATACAATCCATTTCCCAACCCACATTCTTCTCTTCTTCATTTACCCAAGATTATGTAATGTTGTTAGAAGAAAAAAATTTAACTGGATCGTCATTTCCTTATATGATGTACAGAAGGTTAAGGTATCACATATTTGGTTGTGTTCTTTTTTGAGATACTGATTCTGACTTTTCATTTTGTTTTTTACTCATTCCCAGCAGAGACTGAGGTCCTTAGAACTTACTTATCTCTGATACTTTTGCTGTGCATAAAACTCAAGTTATTTTCAGTCACGTTTCTTCCTTTCTGGTAAATTTTAAACTCAAAAATATTAGCCCAGTGTCTTCCATCACAGAAAACAAAGAGGGAGTACCTTTGAGTAGAGTAAAAAGCAAACCCCCATTAAGCAATGCAGGTTAGGAGAAGAGAATCAAAGATATAGCAAAAAGAAAAAAGGAAACATACAAACAAAAAACCCCTAAAATGCAACACTCTGACACGGCAAAAATTACCGTATCAGTCCACTGCTGTATATGGTCTATTCACAAGTAGAGGGCTGCTGGCTGCAGAGAAGTAACTAGATATGTTGAAAGAGGCCAAGACATTAGTTTGACTTTTTCTGAAAGTCTAAAATGGCTGCGCATCAGCAATTTTATATGACTCAACCAATTAATTTTAAGCATGGATTAATATAGAATGGTAATCTTTTCTTTCAACATGAATAACTGGTATCCCAGGATTTATTTACACTGTAGTAAACATGATTTTGATACTGCATAGACCTGTGCATACTATATTTGACATTGTGTGTGTGACACATGCACCAGGGAAGGAGGGTAGGAACACAGAGAAATTCTCACTCACACACACACACTCACACACACACATGAATAGTTCAACAACACAACAGTTCAAACTTCTGGTTTTCTACAGAAACATACACAGCAGGATCAAATGAGCAGTGCCCTAAAGGGGCCAAAAGAGGAATGACCATTCTTTATTAAATGTTCTTAGAAACCGAGTCATCACTTCCCCTATTTGTAATGTCCTTCCAACTCCACCAAGAATAAACCAGCCACATTGCAGGGCAGCTTTCTGTTCTTGATTCCAATGCCCAATTCTCTAGCATTATACCTATATAACAGAGTGCATTAAATTCTTAATATCCTCATTGTGAAAGATAAAAATGAGAGGTAAGAATATAATACTTAATGAACCCCTTTATGTGCCAGACACTGTACAGGACATTTTACTTATTTTATTTCAGTTAGTGAGTGGATGGGTAATGGTTTAGCTATTGGAATAATTTGATAATAAAAGTGTAGTAGAGAATTAAGGTTGAAGTCTCAAAAATCAAGTAACATAAAAAGCTATAGGTTTTTCCCTCACTTCTTAAATTAATTCAATTTACATTGCTGCACCCAGTTAATATGCATATAATGACTTTGTTTGGGTCAATGTAAAAGACTTATTTGCCTGAGAGATTAGTATTAACTCAAGTAGAATCATGATCAATATTGGAATCTGATGATTACTTATTTTTAAAATAATATGTAACATTATTGACCATATTAGGTTAAAACATGAATATGCATAGATATTAGAAATAGATAATTTGAAGAGAAACCATTTGAAAATTTAACACAAAAAATAACCATCAGTTTAGTTGCTTCAAAGACATTTTTAAACAACCTCTGGATGATACTTTTAATTTTATCCTCCATGCTTTCTGTGGGTATGGGTATTGGCAGGGGGGTCTATAAGGGCTGGTTGGGGAGAGAACCAAGGGAACCAAAGTCCACTTTCTCTCTCCCAGTGACACTTAGTGTGAACCCAACTTCCCTGTGGTCTACATCTCTACATTTTAACAAGAAAAATGAGCTTAAGGGAAAAAGGAAACACATAAATAGCAAAGTGGCTTGGGTGCCATATGAGCAACTCTTCAGAATACTTTGTCCCCAAAAACAAAGAAGGTAATTTCAGCTAGCAAAAGATCAAGACCACCAGCTCCCAGTCATAGGTTCTGCAACTGCACAGAAACTCCTCGGTGTTAGGGGTCCTCAAGTTCCCTCGGTGAGAGGCCAGTCAGGTTTCCACCAGAAACCTGGTGCAGAAACCCACCAGGAAGTTGCCATGTTATTCCTTTCTGGAAGTTCTTTTCAGAGTAAGGGGTGTCTTTACTGAGGACTATTGTTTTTTCCCTAAGGTAGAAGATTAGACCTACTCTTCAGCAAAGGAGATTTCTGAGTCTTTTTTCTATACAGCTTGGACTATGGCCAAATAAAATAAAACATCCTGTCAGTTTAAATTCTGTTGTCCTGTGTATTTTTTTTTTAAAGTTTCTCAAGCCAGTCTGCTAAGGTTGATGCAGAATAATCACGGGATCCAGTTAACTAATTTAAACTTTATGTGAAAAATACTGAGAATGCTAAGATTCCTGTAACTGCTAGACAAAAATCAGGATTAGCTAGTTTACAATAACTCAACCACACACATTTGTATTTACTGTCCATATTCCATTTCCAAGGCAATAAGAGGCTGCATATGTATAATAACACATATCTACCCTAGCGAGGTATGTGCTATTAGTTCTTAGAAGAAAACTAAGTCACAGAATAACTTATGAAACCTACCCAACAGAATCCACTGAAAAGTAGCCAAAGTGTGATGTGAAGACAAAAATAGATAAAGCTCATGGACTGAATTAAAGACGAAGAAGCATGATATAATTTTAAGGCCTTTTGAAAGTATGTCCTGGCACACAACAGTAATTTTCCAACAATGGCATTATCTAGGCCAGCCTTCCCAAAATTCGATGAAGTTTTTCAGAACCACGCTCTTAATGTCCACAAGGTTAGTAGCAAATAGATATTCTTAGACACAGCTAATTAAAGAATAGTTAAAATGTATTCATTCTTATGTAAATAATTCAACAAAAATTGGCAATTCAGAGTTGTGAACCAGATGAATACAAACTATGCATCTTTGATTAAGATTTGCATAACTGTAAGGAGTCAATTTTGGAAGTGCTTTCTGTAGAAGTGTAACTCGGGGAGAAAACAGTGTATAAAAGAGAGCAAATTTCCACTGTGATGCTCAAGTTGGAGAAAAGTAGGTCATGCTTTCATACTTAGCAATCTAACAGTGTAGAAATCTAAAAGCTGTTTATGTACATAATTTATAAGCTAATTTCTTCTGCTACTTTTTCATAAAGAGCTTTACTGGGGAGTGAAAGAGCTCTCAGGTTCTCATATTTTTTTTAAACCTCAGGATCCATTCCTCTTATTGGTAAGGTATTTAAAATTATTAAGCATATACTATTTGCATTTGATTTCTATTTCTGTCAAATAATGTTTGTGTTCTTATAGTATTTTCATTGGTCTACTAGTTTTATTTACTTGGCACATATTTCATGACTTAATTAGATGGTATCCAGATGAAAACAGGAAAGAAGACATTGAAGGGTCTGGGAATGTCACTCCTTGAGTGATAGTTTGGCATAAATAAGAGAAGACAAGAATTCTTGATCAACCTCTTATAATTTGAATAAAAAACATGTTCTGAGTTGTTTCTGCTACAAGATGTTAAACTGGCCTTCCAAAGTTAAGTTCTAGACAATGATTTATATGAGGACCAATATCAGTAAAAGGACTCTTTAACCCTTCTGTCACACTGGATAACATACTTTCCAAGATGGAGGGATGGAAAGCACCATCTCCCAACCCTAAGTCCAAAAAGTGAAGCTTGAGTCCATTTGACAGGTGTTTAACTTCAAAAATGCAAGGTAAACACCTGGTTATCTTTCTGAATGAAAGAACCAAGAAGAGGTAATCCACTAGGGACCAACTAGTACTCAGTTTTACTGAAGAACAATGTATCAAGATATTCCACAGACCAAATGCAAGCCACATAAATGAAGGTACAGGTTTGGGGCACCTAAGTTCCCTTCCATCAAAGCCTATACAAGATGTGTAAAGACCTCAGCAACAGACCCATTGTGTGACAGTCAGAATGAAGAGTCATCAAGAGAAATATTAAGCTGATTTGGAAAGGCTACATGTTTGATGATTCCAACTACATAACATCTTGGGAAAAGAAAGGAAAATATGAGAACAAAAATATCAGTGGTTGCCAGGGATTAGGGAATAGGCAGAGATGAACAGGTAGAGCACAGGGGATTTTGAAGTCAGTTAAACTATTCTGCGTCATATGGTAATCATAAATAAATGACATCATCTATTTGTCAAACCCACAGAAGAAATAACAGAATTAACTCTAATAGAAACTGTCAGATTTAGTTCAGATACCAACATTCATTCAGCAATTCTAACAAATGTGTCATAAAAATCCAAGATGTTAGTAGGAAAAGCTGTGTGTAGATGGGGAAAGAGAATTTCTGGAAATCCCTATCCATCTACTTATTTCTTCTGAAAATTTGAACTACTCAAATAATAAGGTCTATTAGTTTCTTTAAAGGAATCTTGAAAAGAAGGCAGCTATAAGTTTAAGAAACCAATCACAAAACAGGAGAGGGAGGACAATGGGAAAAGAAAAGGAATGAATAATGTTTGAAGTTAAGAACGTGAAAATATTTGAAACATGGTCATGGTGCACCCAGAGATGAATACTTTCAGTGATGGGATCATCCATCTTGCTATTGGCAAGAGTTCCAAGATTAGACGCTAAGAAGCTTCCATGAATGTTACTCTTAACCTTTAGTCAAGTCACAATCTATCCTTAAGAAAAATACATTTTAAAAAGTATCCTTAAGTTTATTTATTTATTTTGAGGAGCGGGAGGGGCAGAGAGAGAAGAGAGAATCCCAAGCAGACTCTGGACTGCCAGCACAGAGCCAGAGGCTGGGCTGGATCCTACAAACTAAGATCCTGACCCAAGTCAAGATCAGGAGTTGTGTACATAACCAACTGAGCCACCCAAGTGCTGAAGGATCCTTTCTCTGTGTTTCTACCTACGAATATTTGTAGGGATCTTCAATTATCCTAATATTCCCTCTCCAAATACATGAATTTTCACAGTAAGATAAAAAAACTAAACACCATTATCAAATATCTAAGGGAATAATGGACAACCTCTAAACCCATTACCACTCAAATCTCCCCCTTGAGTATTATTTCCTCATATCTGTCATTCAACTTCTTTATTGTTCAGTCCCTCAAGGAGTGTCAACTGCAATGTTGACGACATGGTGCAAATAAAATTTAAATCAACTACAAAGTAAACAGAAAACATGGCAAAATTACTGAAAGTGATATTGGAAGACACAGTTAGCTGGAAAGTCAGGCAAACAAGGATGCTTTAGTTTAAATTAAAAACTAAAGCAAAGAATTGCCAATTAAGCTAAGCTTCAGAAATAAAAAATTTTTAAAGCAAAGCATTAAGATTTGTAGCAAAGTGGGTAGTACCTGTTCTATTTTGAACATTTTTATTTATTATTGAAAGACAGAGCATGAGCATGGGAGGGGTAGAGAGAGGGAGAAAATACAATCTGAAGGAGGCTCCAGGCTCTGAGCTGTCAGCACAGAGCTCAACATGGGGCTCGAACTCACAAACTGCGAGATCATGACCTGAGCCAAAGTCAGAGGCTTAACCAACTGAGCCACCCAAACAACCCTGTTGAATTTTTTTTTTAAAGGATTCACATATTGACTGAACTGCAATACTCAAAATGAAAGGAGGAAGTCAGACTGTCTTATTTTGTTTGGCAAAATCATGGTATGAAAACACCTCAACTACTGTAAATAAAAAAATAAACACCTGCATAAATTTTTATTTTTTTCAAACAATGCCCTACTAAGATCTGCTCCCCACCCCCTTTATCTACGATGACATTTTGATTCTCATTTTTATTTATTTACTTTTAGAGAGAGTATGAGAGCAATAGTGAAGGCAGGGAAATGGGCAGAGAGAGCAGGGTAGAGAGAATCCCAAGCAGGCTCCATACTGTCAGCATAGAGTCCAACGTGAAACTCAATCCCACAAACTGAGATCATGACTGGAGATGAAATCAAGAGTTGGATGCTTAACCATCTGAGCCACCCAGGCTCCCTGATCCTTATTTTTAAAAGATCTGCTTGTAGTGAACTTTTTATGATAAAAGTGGGTTTTGATAATATTACTATAAGCACTCCCATGATTGTGAACCCTTGCCCGATTCACAGATTTCTAAGAAGGCAGATCTAAGAATGTATCAAGTATCTTGGACTTGGTCCTGCCCTACCTTTAATTAGTCAATGTTGTTCACTCTCAAACAGCTTCTTAGTTTAACTAGTCTAAGCCTACAGATTGTCACTTGGGTTTTGCAGTCTACTGGATACTCAGAACTATCTTTAAAATATTAACAGTTATACACATTGACCAAAATTTGGGACACATCTATGAAGGATTTGAGAATTCAGGATCCTACAGCATGGATGCATAGTGGAGTTCCATTATATTTACCTAACAAGTAATTCCTTTATAATATTTTAACATAAAAATTTCATACTGATTGCCTCTCAGCTTTATTTCTAACGCTGTGTTTGTCACTATCATGGGCACTGATGAACATAGGAGAAGTAGAATATGGTGTCCATGCCTGAGGGTTGTGCATTCTGGTTTGAGTTACATTTTCATGATTTATACTCACTAAAAAGGATTCATAGTTAATAACAATTTAAATTCTTTCGTTATTCACAATTTAATAAAGAGAGTGAGGCCAACAGCAGAAAAATTTAAAGGACTGATCCGACCTTTTATAGATGTTTAGCATAATAAGAAAATACGTGTACATCAACAGATGAGTGGATCAATAAGATGTAGTACATACACAGTATGATATCATCAAGCCATGAGACAGAAGGAAATCTTGATTTTGCAACATGGATGGACCTGAAAAGCATTATGGTAAATAAATTAAGTCAGATGCATAAAAGCAAATACTGCATGGTATCACTTATATGTGAAATCTAAAAAAAGTCTACCTCCTAGAAAATAGGGGAAAAAATGGTTGCCATGGGCTGAAAAGTGGGGAAAGTAGAAGTTGGTAAAAGGATACAAACCAACAGCTATCAGATGTCTAGGATCTGAGGATCTGGGGTATAAAATGGTGCCTACAGCTGCTAAGACTGTATTATAGAATTGAAACTTAAGAGACAACTTAAATGTTTTCTCACATGCACACACAAAGACAAATACGTGAAGTGATACATGTGTTAACTAACTAGATGCACAAAATCCCTTTATAATATATATTATATACATAAGTCATGGTGTATACTTTACATATCATGTAATTTTAGGTCAGTTTTATCTCAATAAAACTGAAAAGGGAAGAAAAATGATTCATGTGCCCAATCATTTAAAAAGCAAAAAATTCATAATTTATAAAACACAATAGAAGTGTATTTAACAAAACAAACAACTAAACAGCCAGAAAAGAGTAGAGAATGTTCTAAAGTAATTTTTTAAATACAAGAACAACAGTAAACATCAACAGTTTCTAAGAGCAATGAAGTAAAGGCTGGATGTGAATACCATTTCATTAGGAAACAAGGGATACAATGAAAAATGGAGAATATATGGTAAGTCACGAGTTTTCATTACATTATTTCTCTTCTAAATCTTTAGTTTAAATAGATGCTGTTATTAAACAATCAGTGTTTTTCCAATTTGCAACATGTGAGACTCTGTTCAAAGTACAGTTAATGTCTTTCTGTCCATTGCTGGGACCCACATCAGCCTTGCAGGATGACACAGTCACAGCGAGGAAATGGCAGACATTTGCACAGCTCCTGCCATAAGAGGCTAAACTGGTATCTCCTTCTACTACTACTGCTCAAGTTGAAAATAAGCCTGTTATTAATTAGGCCTTAGAGCATTCCAAATCAGACCAATTTCCCCACACAGTTACTTCATAAGAAAGAAAACATTTTCCTGTCCCTGCATAAGAGATTTTGGATCAAAACACTACAGAGGTTTGACAAGAGGCTCTTCTAATGAGCCTTGCAGACCCAAAACATAGACTCGAAGGGATTAGAAACACAAAAATTGCATTTAAGTCCAGCCCAGAGAAAAGGAGCCTAAATTGGAGATAAAAAATAGAAGACAAGGTCAGAACATAGTCCCTTCCCAAGGTCCACATTCTACAAATATTCTCCCTTATATTGACTTCAGTTATGAGGATGGATAAGAAAATGGGAACCCAGGTACAAGGCCAACACACATAGGGCCCCCATTGTACTTACATCAAAAAAAAAAAAAAAAAAGCTTTCTCAATCAACTTGTTAACAAGCTTTCTTTTTCTTGTAGTTTATGAGCCAAATAAAATAACTCCTAGCCTATCTATATACGACTTAACCTAGGTTTTAAACTTAGCATTACTAACTTAAATAATATGTATCTTACCTTATTTTTACTAAAAACATCCTGCTATATATTCTTGGTTATAAGATTTACTAAACCTTACTGTAAGTACATTACATGACTTGGTTGTAACTTGTTAATTAAAAACAAAGTCATAATTATTGGCAAAAAAAACCAACCTGTACAAAATAAGATAGGTTTCTTACTTTCTTAATCTTGAAGACTGATGCCAAGAATTAATGAGAAGATTCTACAAAAAATACTTCTGTGAAATGTGTTTCTGTATACTTTTGATGATTAAAATATCTTGTCATAAAGAATTAGTCACTATAAAAAATTTCTATTTTCTAATATCACTTTCTGTGACTAAAACATCTTATAAAAAATTAGTCACTGTACAAAATTTCTATTTTCTGATGTCATGTTATTGCTTGACCTATAAATAAAGACACAAAAATCAGAGCAGAGATGCCTACCTGGTGATCAGAAAGAAACTCGAGGCTCTCTCACTCCTTTTCACCTGTCCTGTCCATCCTTCAGGGAGCCCTGGACCTGCTGGAGCCGGACTCCAGCGGTCCATGAAATAGTTAACTTCCATAACTTGCATAGTTTCAAGCCTAAAACCTTTTTGAATCTTATTTCTTATATTATGTAATTTTATAGAGCATTCTTTTTCAAAAGAAAATACCTTGTATACCATTCTCATCTCTATTTAATCTCGGAATTTGAATTTCCTATTTTGCCCCTCTGTCCTCAATGACAGAAATCTTTATCTCCATGTTCTCTCATCTATACAATTCCCAGCTTGTAGATACCCATCTGCCAGGAGATTACTTTTCTCATTCCTATGCCCTGACCTTCTACAGGCTAGTGCCAAGAGAGAATAAAAGAAAGCTGACTTTAGGCCATGTTTATTATGAGAATATTAATTTTTCTTATTGGTTTTCTCCATTTCCTACCACCTCACACCTTTGAAGAAAGAATAAAAAATACACCTCTTCTGCCTAAGCTTTTATACTTTCTTGGCAGAATGTGTTTAACATGCACCTGTGACAACTTATCTTTTACCTCCCTAGATATTTGAAGTTATAAACATCCTTATCTATTGCTATTTTAGCAAGATAATGCCTTAGAAAAAGTCTCTCAAGCATTTTGTATTCTTAGCAGAGCATGATAGTTTATAAAGCCTTTAACATTTATATTTTAACTCATCAAGGAGTTTTGAGATTACTGATACGTGTCACAGTTAAAAGTAGGTTCCCTAAGTACTGCTTTCACACAATCCCTATTCTCAAAAATACTTAATTTTATAATACTTTCTTTGAGAAGGTTCTTGGGCAACTTAATTTAGGCCTAAAAGAAGATTTGTGATTACATATTCCATAGATGTTGCTACATTTTTCATAACTTAACACACACACTGAATATTCCAGAAATGCCGAGTGACTTTCCACAAGCCTCTAACCCTGCAGCTGTCCCCAGTCACGTGGACAAAAGCCTTAATTGCTCATTCAGAATTCTTTATTTCTAGCTCACATTTCCTTTCATTTTATGTGAATCTATTATCTAATGTTCCAAAAAACTCTAATAAAATATGTACTTGCACTTTGGGAGGATAACTTTTATATTTTGGCATCCTTTTACTGAAAACCAGAACTTTCTGGGTTGAAGTTTGATTTGGGGGCTTATTTGCCGAGGTTAACTCTAAAGGCACATGTCTGAAATAACTGTGACCTTTTGTTTTTCCCCACATCAACAAATCCTCTAAAGTTTCAACATTTGTACAAACTGCCACTGGGAACTCAAACTGCTTCAGTCTAATGATAAGAAAGAACTCCCTTTCTGTTTAGGTCTTGGCAGGACAAAATGTGGTTAGGCCCATCTGGAAATATTTCTGAAGTTGAGTTTCCACAAACAAAGGAAAATTAAAGACTAAGGAAGCTTCTCATGATTTTTGAGCTGATTAAGAAATAAGACTGCTCTGCAGGAAAATTCAGAAGTCAATAATTGATACTTAGGGAACAGACTGATCATTTGACATTAGGGTTTTTACTGCAATTATCAAAAAATATTTCATGTGTGAGATAGTCTAATTTTACACTTCAGCATGAAGGAAACGTTTGCTGTTTACAAATTAAAACAAAGATAGCTATTTTGCAAATTCAACTTTCACTAAAAAAAATCTCGCGCGTATATAAAAATGCTTTACTGGTCTACTACTTGAGAGGTTCTTAGAGAATTCTTCATTTGGGAGAAATAATTGTGTTTTTTCCCCTTAGCTCCCTTTATAAATAAAGGCAAGTGCTTGAGAATGTTGGTAAAGGCTCCATGTAAAACAATGGCTATCCCATTCTCCTTGTTTCCACTTGTCCTACTCCTAATTATTTGAACTAGCAGAATCCAATGAATTTGATGAAAACATTTATATGAGTTATGGGGAATAATAACCTGCCAACTTCTTTAAAGAGGGAATCCTGCTTAGTAATTTGTGTAAAATTAAACAGCTATTTAGCAACAAAGGGAGGACTCCTACCTGATCTTCAATCAATAGTCTTAACCACTACACTGGCAGCTTCCCACATGGAATTTTTAGCATCCATTGGAGAAATAAAAAATTTTTGGCTATCATGTTCCAGTTCACAGCTTTGTCACCATTATCATCAAAGAAGTTTGGGAGCAAGTAACCTAATAGATCCAATGACAGATGTGCATGTCCTGGGTTGGCCCCCCATCAACACTTGTCAACCGTGTATTTGAATGCATGGATAGAAGCCACACAACTTCACCCAACAAGATGGCTCAACAGGATACAGAGCAAACCTATAAATGCCTCTGATCATCTTCCATTAAAGTATTATTTATCTCTCCCTCAGACACACAAGCACTTCTATATACACTATTTATATATCCACATTTGCATAGTTTAGTCTTAGAAATTCCTAACCATAGAATTTATTAAAAAAAAAAAAACAGAGAAAGCAAGAGGTGAGAATCTAGCACAAGAAAACTAGAAAAGATGTAGGGCCTGAAAGAAGAGTGGGAGTGAAGGGAGAGAACCTAGCTACTAATTAACATTTGTTGATAATTCCTATGAGCTAGGAAATAGTCTAAGTGCTTTATACCTATTGTCATTCAATCCTCACAGCGATGCTTGAAAAATGTGTCCATATTATGGCACTTTATAAAGAAAGAAACTGAGCCTCAAGTAAGATAAGTCCAAAATCACAAGGCTGAAAAATGAGGCCAAGGTTTGCATGCTGTCTGTCTAGTTCCAGAGTCCAAATTTTCACCATTCATGGGCTAGCGTTTTTGTCTTTAAGAGTGCAACATCCTCCTGATGTGGGACATATAATTTCTAGTGTGTGATTAAAAACTGTATCATACTGTTAGCTGATTTCCTAGCAAGAGCATGGTCACTTTGTGATAAACCAATAATGATGACAAGTTAACGACTCTGCCATTTTAAAAGAACCAAATGTAATTCTGGATTTTTCAACTATTACTAGAAGATGACCAGTTCAATCATGCCTTCAAGATAGTTAAGGCACTTTAGCCACAATGTTTAAAATATTTACATGTATTTCAGACTCTTATACTTAATATTGGATTCTGATCACCTACTTAAGTACTTAAGTCCCACAATTACAGTCTGGTAGTTTAATGCACACTATCAAAGACACCTAGGGACAAAATAGTAAATGGGAGAAGTTTATTTCATGATGCATTTTACAGCCAATTTCAGGAGCTGGCATGAATGAACCACCAACTACCCTTTACTTAATGACCCAAATCTTCCCTCCAATACTCCTGGTGATTTTAACATCACTATACATTAAACATCAAAATTCCTGTGAAACTACTCAATCTGTTTTATATTTGTAGCAGTATTGTTACCTATGTATTTTCATACAAGTCTGACACATGGTTAGTTAAATTAAAAACATTTTTTGCCCAATGCAAGAGGTGTTTTAGTTTCAATCACGGTGATAGAAAAAAATTTAAAGAGTTCAAGAGTGGATGAATACCTGAAAAATTTCTAAATCTTATAGAAATTTCCAATAGCTTCTAAGGAAAACAGAATGGTTTTATTCACTGTTTGGTATAAAACTGTGTTGATTTCAATAACCCAAGTGTTAACACAGTCATTTGCAGTATAAAACATAAGGCTCAATTTTAAGTTAACAAATTTATTATTTTCTATAATTTTAGGTTAAATATAGCCTAATTAGAGTTGAAATATTGTTTAAATATTGCATTTTAATTCAACCACAATCTGTTTGATTCCTTTCATATGGGCTGCCAATTTTGTCATTATCGTTTATTAAACACTTCCTTTTCTATCTATAAAAATGCTCACAGACAACTTGGACTTTTTGTTGGCAAATGAATTTCTATGCATATATAGTACTGTACAGAATCTGAATGCATAAACTAAATCATTTTTAGTATATGATCCAGTAAACCATCAGGCTATGTAAGAAAAATGGTAGAACATGGAGTAATTTTAACAAACACCAGGCAACTCACAACTACTTGCCTGTACAGAATCTGAATATTCAATACATACTGCAACATTTAATAAAATACTTAGTATGTCCTGAAGTTAAAGTTATAAAATGAACCCTATTAACAATATTTTAAAAAGATTGTTGGTTCAAATTCCTTCAAAGTTCTTTTATTCGGTTCAACCAAAGCTTGAATCCAGACAAAGTTGAAAACACTTAAGTATTAAAATAGATTCTGCCAAGTCCTACTAACGGAAAAAACTATTAATAAATATTATGGCTTGTTTTTCCTCAGATAACTTTTTAAAATTTTTTTTGAGAGAGAGACAGACAGCAAGAGCAGGGGAAGGTCAGAGAGAGAGGGAAACACAGGATCTGAAGACAGCCTTCAGGCTCTGTGCTAGCTGTCAGCAGAGCCCGATGTGGGGCTCAAACCCACGAACTGTGAGATCATGACCTGAGCTGAAGCTGGACACTTAACCAACTGAGCCACCCAGTCACCCCATCCCCAGATAACTTTTAAGTGTTGCATCACCAATCTGAACTAGAGTTTTAAAGCTCTAGATCAACTTACTTACATAAAGGATTTAAAAATATTATTTCCTACTGCCTCAATAAATAATACCTATATCAAATTAAACTATTCTACAAACCACTTATGTATAATTGGCCAAAATCAACCATTTAAATCAAAAATCTTCATTTTCTTGGACTGCTTTTTATCATGAGAATAAAGATACATACTCAGTTTTAGCTTCCAGTCCTCACCCCATTAATTAGTCCAGAACCTTGACTTAAAATTCAACTCAAAAATGAAGGAGGAAGACCTGGCCAAGGAGCCTACTTTCAACTCAAAATTCTATTTCAAGCTTGTTTAAAGCACTTGCTTTTAGAAGACAAGATGGTATAAGAAACAAGTTTAAAAAATTTAAAACCTTGTTGATAACATTTTCACTAAAATATTATTTACTGCTCTTTAATAAAAACTTGGCTTATTTTCTTGAAAACAAATAGCTTATACTATGAAAACCTAATGCTGTCCCAATATGGAAACTTGTTAAAAATATAACAATATTCTTCCAAGTTCAGATGGATTTGTACTGATGCTTTGCCTCCCACGCCGACTTTTTTAAATCTCTTCAATTTAAGAGCTAAAAAACTGTGGTGGGACAATGAACAAGGAATTGCACAGTTACATTGTCAGATCCTAGTGATCACATATTAATAATAAGTGTCCTTGAAACCAAGTTCAAAAGGCAAGAGACTAGAGACAAGAAGATGAAAGTACTAGGCACAATTCTTTTTTGTTGCTGTTTTTTGCTTTAAGAATAAAAATGTGCCTTGAGTATTTGGGGTTTTTTAAAATATAATAGCTTAATACATATTGTTGAACAAGTCCTAGTGCAGTATTTTCTGAGCTAGACGCCTTCGACTTTGGGTGTTTTACTAACTCAAGGGATTTTCCCTGGTATGCAGATACTTGCTTGTGTAACTTTACTAAAAGTAAACAAAAAGGTTAGAATGAAGGCTTTATGTTTAGGTTTCATAGCCTCCTATCTACACCTCTTTAGCCCCTTCCTAAATACACATCACTCCCCTGGAATTTACTATTTGTCATTCATTTCACAATACATTCTATTATTTTCCTCAGACAACCTCAAGTTATAAAGCCAAAGAAAGCAAAAGCAATGTTACTTTCTTAGGTGGCCACCACTGGAGAATGAACCTTCCGGGATTTAAAGCCAAAGTATGGTTCTGAGATTTCAAATATTTACATATTATCCACAGCTCCATGTCTTTGATGTTGGGTTATTTGAAAATAATTCACTGGATTTAGACTTCTATGAAATGTGGCCTAAAAGCATTCACTTTCTTTCTGTTCTAATAATTGGACTCCATTTTGAAGCTCATCACTGGAACATTTTTCTTCCCCCTAAAACTATTTTATAAAAAAAAAAAATGGTCACTAGAATCTCAATTTTCATGACTCCATATTTGGTTGAATCTTTAAGGAACTATTTTACTGTGTTTACCACTGAAGAAGTTGGAAAAGACTGCTTTAGGAAAGCTGCAGCTTCCATGTTTTGTTTTGTTTTTGGTGTTTTTTGTTTTGTTTTGTTTTGTTTTGTTTTTTGATACATCTGGTATCAAACAGGCAGAATCCAGCTATCAGGCATGTTTTTCTAACCCAAACTCAGAATTCATTTCTATGACCTCAGTTGAAATAGGTACTAATATTATGCTCATGTATGGCTGCAGAAATCAAATATAATTTGGACAAATTAAGTACATCAGCCAAGGTCCCACAGGTGAGCCAAAGCTAAAGGAATTATTGAGAAATAATCATTCCATTAAGTAAGACAGACTCCTTAGTGCATATCAAGAACTTTCTTCCACTTTCTTTCAACCTCCTTCTGCAGGCAAGTTCTTTCCTGGCTAATGAAAACCTCAAGGAAGTATCCACAGCTTTCTAGTTCACTAGAGTCAAAGGAATAATCTCATTTCACTAGTCAAAACATCCACTTTTTATAATAAAACATCAAGCTTAATAGGAAAGGAAA
Organism: Suricata suricatta; assembly: GCF_006229205.1. NCBI lineage: Eukaryota > Metazoa > Chordata > Mammalia > Carnivora > Herpestidae > Suricata > Suricata suricatta. The sequence continues at coordinate 87,535,231 of NC_043701.1, forward strand.
ACATTTCTTTTCACATTTGAGTTCATTCAAGTCCAGAAGTCTGTAATGGTGATGGGGCTGGGGGCTTTCTTCCCCGCCCCAACCTCTCTCCCTTACCTGACTACGTGACTCAACAATGGTCAAAGGGGGCAAGAGAGACAAGGGAAGGAGCCACTATTATGTAAAGTCAGGGTCCTCTGGGTAACAGAATGACAACCCCTGATGGTGGTGGTGCAGTGAGGTGGGGGGAGGGGTGAAGAATAAACCCATTTCTTTTTTTTTTTTAATATTTTTTAATGTTTTATTTAGTTTTGATACAGAGAGAGAAATAGCATGAGAGGGGGAGGTTCAGAGAGAGAAGGAGACACAGAATCTGAAGCAGGCTCCAGGCTCTGAGCTAGCAGTCAGCACATAGCCCAACGTGGAGCTCGATCCCACAAAAGTGAGATCACGACCTGAGCCGAAGTCAGAGGTTTAACCGACTGAGCCAACCAGGCGCCCCTAAACCCATTTCTTAATTTCTCAAAGGTTCATTCACTGTGAATGCTGAACTTCCCCTAACATGGAACATTCTGGTCTCTACTGGTGGCTTCCATTAAGTTCCCTGTACCTCCAGAGTCTACCTTTGGTCCTTTTGGGTAAACGTACAAAATGGTTTCAAGCCGAGTCTTTCCCAAGATTCAGTAAAGTATATATACCCTTCTACCACGTCAGTGCAGTTTACTCCTAACGTAGCATCATAGCTCTCTGTGGTCAGGCAGGGGCATCAGTCTCATCTTTTCAGGCACATGTATATAAAGTATTTATCTCCAAAACCCCAGGAAATATTACCAGGCCCTATGAATGGATATTTTGAAGCTTCTCCAGCTTGATTTCATGAGAAGGGGAAATATTCCCCTCCTTCATAAAGCATCCTCATCTATTCCTCCAGGCAAAAGGGTTGGAAGTATGAAGAATGTGGCCCAGACAAGCCTTCTCCACAGGTCTCAAAGTTCTTGTCAAACCTCTACTTACTCCTAGTAACTGTTCAACTCAGATTGAAAACTTGATTTCACTTTCTTATTTCCAAGACCCTCTGGGTGGCATACATCTGACTTGGAATGTGCCCAAAACACTGGTACATTCTTGTATTCCTAGATTGAAATTTTCTAATTTAACATCATGTTATGGTATCTTAGAAGTAAAAAAGGGATTTTTTTCCCTTTTTACCGTAACCTTGGAAATAGCTGGAGAATAGGTTTACAGAATTTATTTGTGAAGACTATCCACCAAATCTAAGCAATTGTCAAATAATACTTCATCAAGGGCTGAGAATTCTTTACTCAAATTGTTAGTATCAACCAGAGAAAAGGTATAGCAAAGCTCCAATCCTTCAAAACCCCATGGATATATATAATTAGAGCAAATACTTTACTCACCTTCAAATAGATTTACATGGATATAGTAATAACAATCCATACAAAACATAAGATACTCTCTAACCATAGCCTACCAATGATATGTATTAAGTACTCAACAAAATAAAATTTCACAGATACTAATGACTCAAGGTAAATTCCAGCTCAATCAAGGAAAACAGGGCACATCTTAAGGATGAGAAATTGCTCAGGTGAGCCTGACTTAAATCAAAGCACTCGCCTAGGCAGTGTGGCACACATGAACCAAATTCCAGTTTAATGGCTTAGTCGGATTACAAAGTTATTTTCCTGCAGCCAGGTAAAACTCAAACTATTCATTCTTAGGAGTCTAAGACAGCACACTCCCGGTGAACTTACCATGTGTGGTGTGCTCTACTCATGTTTAGACAAAAATATTTCAACTGGGTAACCTGTCAATTACAACTCAAAGGTCAAACATTCACCAGGCCACCCAGCTTCAAACCATGCTTTACTACTTATGTGCTTCAGAAAAAATAGGACTAAGGGAAAAACATTGGCAGAAAAAACAAACATTCAGGGGTTTATAAAGTTAAGTAATAGCTTACCCAGCTTCCAGTGCAGAAAGATTCAAAGATTCCCTGATGAAGGAATGAAGAAAAGATCCTGATCAGAATCACCAAACACCCTACCCCTTCTCCACCTGCTCTAACAAAAAAGCTCTTGGGGTGAAGCTAATTATGCACGTATCATGTGAAAAATCAGGGATATATGGCATGCACAACATATTACATAAAGCATATACAAAATATTCCCACAGAACAATCCACTGATTGTCTTTTTAATTTTAAGATTAACCTAACTGGCCTCACTGCTAAGTGGCTTGTTTAGAGCACAAAGTTAGCAAACCTCCAACAAAATCTTCAGATTCCCTTTAGTGTTATGTATCTAACTGAAATTGTATCAAAATAGCTTATAGCTTTGGCACTAAACTGGTTTTATATTCTGAAAGTGATTCTCTCCCCACTCTTGCCCCAAATTCTTCTTCCAAATAGGTTACATTCACACAACTGTCCAAAAGTATTTTTCAGGGAGACATGCACAATAACAAAATTGGCACTAACATTAACTTTCTTTTTATATAAAAATCAACATTATTTCTAGATGCAGAAAGAAATAATGGGAGTTTATTTTCAAATGTTTGAAAGGACTTATCCTGCCATACAGTTTACCAGCCCTGCTTCAGGTGAACAGAACTATTCCATTAACAGGGTCTGTTATCCAGTGAGAAAACTCGAAATTTTACTAACATGAACTTCATTTTCCACCAAATCTAAATTCAGGTCATATTTGTTCAAGGGAGTAAAAGAAGACTTTTGGAACCATGAAAAAGATTAAAATGATAAAAGTATCTCATAAAGGTGCTAGCTTAACTTATTTACTGTTTGCACCAGGTCAAATCTCTCTCCTATTCCCACAGCCTACCCCACTCTCCTACCAAAAAGGTTAGGGGGGTGGAGGGAAACAGTACTCATCTGAAAACTTTCCGTTTGGGGGATGTCTAAGCAAAACTTACAACCAACAGTGTTGTTGGAGGTTCTTGGCCAAAAAAAAAAACAAAAAAACAAAACAAAACAAAAAAAAACCACCTAGACAGAGTGCTGAGGTCCTATGGGGCACAGAGGTTAGAGATGGGCACAGAAAGAGCTCGCCCTGGACCCACAACACGCTCTGGGTTCCCCAAGATGCCCCAACTCCACCCCAGGAAAGGATGTGCGGACCAGAGCTACTCACTCAAGGGACAGGACGGGGAGGCCAAGGGAGGCAGAGACTTACTGGAGCGCAGCCTAGTTCACCGGGTCAGGCAGGCTCTGCACTCAGGACCTGACCTCCCTAATGAGGCACCTATTGGTTGCTCTTCCAGCCACGGGCTCCAGACCAAGGCACCCGGCCCACCCACGGAAACCCCGCCCCACGCCTGCGCTGCCCTAGACCGTTTACTCCAGACTCAATTCAGCTGAGGCAGGCATTGCTAAAACCTACAACACGTTTCTCCTTTTTTCCTCTGAAGGAGGACCGATGGTGCTCCCCGGCCCTAGCAGTGCCTTTCCTGCCCATGGTCATTGGACTCCTGAGACTCACGTCCCCTGTTCAAGAGTCTGACAATGGCCAGTGGCCAGACTGGAACCTACCCTGTGTTCCAGCACCCTTGCAGGTCCTGGGACCAGGGGCCGTTGTAGCACCTAAGGTTGAGAGATTGGCACATGCCTTCCATTCAGAATTAATCCTGAGTCAGAACATTCTATATTCTCTCCAACTCCTTTCCTCTGTGACACCCTTACCCCCCCAAACCCCTCAAAACAAACTGCACAGAACAACAAAAAAGGACTCACTGTATGTATCCTTATTCCCATCCCATGCTTACCTTTTTTTTGATTTTGTGTTCTCTAACTTGAAAATGTCAGACGTAAAACTAATGTAAATGCCACAGCACTGCATTGCTGAACGCTGGAACTATGGCTTAAAACAAAACAAAACAAAACAAAACAAAACAAAACGCCAACACCAAAAACAAAACAAAAACTTATTTCAATCTGAATTTATGAAATTTCTCCTTTCCCATCCACAAACCTCAATGAATAGACTCTTTTCAAGTAATCATGAAATTTTATTAGCAATTGAATCTAAACCAGGGTTTCTCCATCATAGCACTACTGACATTTTGGGCAGGATAGTTCTTTGCTGGGGGCCGTCCTGTGCATTGTAGAATGTTTAGCAGCATCTTTAGGCTCTGTTGACCAGATGCCAGCAATATCCCTTCAGTTGTTACAATGACAAAGGTCTCCAGATGCTGCCAAGAGTTGCTTTGGAGGAAAACTGTTGCTCTTTCCCTTCAAGAACCATCAATCCATACCATCCAAGTACTGAATTTTAAAGGGAACTTGGAAAATTCTATGTCTCTGCATTATAAGTTATTCCAGGTAATCGCTATGTGGTAAAGAGACAACATTGAAAGTTTTCCTGGGGCTATCACATACTTTACTTTTATTATTCAAAACTGAAAGCAAATGGAGGGCATGGCAATTTCTTTATCGGCATCTTATGTTCTATTTTCTTTCCCTAATATATTAAAAATAGACTGCAGGGAGAAAGTAAGAGTAATTGCTCTGGTGGATGAGAAATGGATGAATACACTAATCAAGGGCATTGTAGATCACCTGAAATGTAAATACATGAAAAGTTTACAGATCGAATCTGATCAAAATGGACAAGAAATGAGACATACTCTCTTAGACAAGGTTTCAGACCTTATGTCATGTACAAAATCAACTTTATGAAAAGATGTTACATATTGAATTAAAAGACATATAATTTATTTTTGATAGGTCTAATGCCAGTCCTTAGTTTGCTGCTCATAGAAAAACTGCCCTAAAACACTTACATTAAGTGTATTCAGATAATTTCTAAGAGATTAATTCTATGTGTAGAAATGAAAACTTGATCATGTGAAACCAAGTTAAAACAACGTTAACTAAACTAAAAGGCATCCGATGAAGATTATAGAATTATCACCACTAACTGGAGTCTATTTAGAGCTCCAGTGTAGGATTCTGGTTGTGACTTACCTCTAGGGACATCTCACAAAAACACACATGCTCCTCCCAGTGACCTCAATTTCCCATCACAAATTCTTCATGGGTTTTTTTTTTACACTTTTCAAATTTCAAAAAAACCTTTCTATTATGTTATTTAATGTTATTTATTCCTCATCAGTATCTGAAGGGAGGAAGAATTCATTTTCCATCTTAGAAAAGGAGAAACAAGCTTCCTGAACAACAGTTAGCCAACAAGAGCAAAGAGTGGCCCTTGTTTTTGGTCTTATATTCTTTCCACTCTTCCAAATTAACTTTTATAATTGGTATGTCTTTCTCCACCTCCCTGACCTAGATCGTACTTGATGACTGTCCATGAACTGTACAAAATAAACAGGCTTAATGCATTTAATAAAAAAAGAAAAACACTCTGTATTCTTTATTGAGACTTCAAGACCAGAAATTGATAAATTGTATTCAAGTTTTAGGCTAGGGCTAATTTCATTTTGTGATATTGGCTTCCTCTGGAGTCTTGATGGTTTCCTAACAACCCATAGTTTGAGGATCAATTAGAAAATACATAGAAAAGCTCTACTGTAGATAGACTTAAAAGTTACCTTATCAAGTGTACCCCAAATAATCTTAAGAATATAGAAATTTTCACTTTGTTAATTAGGGATCCATGGGCTTTTTAAAAATTGTTTTTTTCAATATGCCTTTTGTGGAAGCAGATGGTTTCCAAAAGTAGACAGAGATGAATGAGTAAACAAAGAAAACCTATTTGTAACAAGAAGGAAGAGAGAAGGAAGTTGAAAATATTTGGTTTCTCCTAGTAGGAAAATCAAAAGAATTTACTGAGACCATGGACATGTGGTAGACTTTCACTTGGAAACTTTTCTGTATTTCTCTTCAGACAACAAAAGGAAATGAAAATAGGGGCATGAGATGAAAAAAAAATTCACTTGAAATGACTGGATAGCTGCTTGGTAAGCTTCAGAACTCATTAAGAGAGTTACCTGGGAAAATTAACATCTATGATTCACAGAACTTCATAGCTAGAGCAGAATTAGAGGTCATCTAATTTATCCATCTCCTGAATCAAATGTTGACAAATTACAATCAGCAGGTGAAGATCATTTATGAAGATGGTGTAAGAGTTGGAGCAGATAACAGCAGAGAACTGCTGGAAAACTAAGAGGGTGCAAGGCATACTATGTTTCAACACTGAGCACTTGATAAAAGGTGGCTGAACATTGACGTTTTACCTTATGAAAGAGAAATGTGAGGTTTGTATATGTGTGTGTGTTGTGTGCATATGTGTGTATTTTGTAACCATCTACATATCTCCAGCACAGCAGATTCATGGGAGCAGAGGCCGATGACCCATGTGAGTCTCATAGCCGTTTCTCAGCATTAACAGCATCCTCCAACATATTTCAGAATATTGAATCTCAATTCTGGCTGTAAATAGATGCTACCTGTGCAGCTTTAAAACGAAGACTGCCTAGGTTCCCACCCCAGAGATTTATATGGGTAAGAACCTGGAATTAGTGTAACAGCTGCCCAGGTGATTCCAATGTACTGCCAGGATTGAAAACAATAGTTTTCGAATTATGGCCATAAGGAAGAGGGAAAGTTGAGGCACCTGGGTGGTTGGGTCAGTTGTGCTTCCAGCTTTGGCTCAGGCCCTGATCTCACAGTTCATGAGTTCAAGACCCACACTGGGCTCACTGCTGTCAGTGCCTACTTAATATCTTCTGTCCCCCTCTCTCTGCACCTCCCCAACTTGCACTTGTTCAAAGATAAATAAAACATTTAAAAAAAAGAATAGGGAAAGTGAAAATTAAATAACAATAAGTAGAAACTCAGGTTACAAATATTCAATAATAGGAATTTAGGCAAGTCCTTATATACTTTAATTGTTACAGTTTAAATTTTAATCTTAATTTGGAAACTAATATCTTTTTGCTTTCATTTTTGTAAAAAATAGTCCCCTTCCCTTCCTCCCCTATCTCTATATATGCCTGAACATTTAGCTAGCCAAATCCAAAAGTGTGTTCAAAAGAAAATATAATATGATTGACATTAGCAATGTAGGTAAAGTTTAACATCAAGAAAATATATATCTTGGGGCACCTTGGTGGCTCAATTGGTTGAGCATTTGACTCTATTTCAGCTCAGTAGCTCAGTACATGATCCCAAGGTCATGAGATCAAGTCCCAGGTTGGGCTCTGAGCTGAGGGTGGAGACTGCTTGAGATTCTCTCTCTCTCTCTCTCTCTCTCTCTCTCTCTCTCTCTCTGCCCTCCTCCCCAGCTTGCACATGCTTTCTCTATATCTAAATATATAATTCTTCTTATTGATTGATCAAAAAGAAAAACATTCAAGATTATGTCTATATGTGGAGAAAAAGAATCAATAAAGTTTATTCCTACCTGTTGTAAAAATTATCAGCAAACTAGAAACTTTGTCAGTATCTACTAATTAAACATAATGCCTATGTTATGACCCAGAAATCCTGCAATTAGCACATACTCAAGTGAAATAAGTTTACATCCCCCAAAAGAAAAACAGCAACAACAACCAAAACCCTTGTACAAGAGTATTCAGAGCAGCTTTATTCATGATAGCTCCAAGTAGTCAGCTTGCAGAAGCTCACATGGAATTTTGCAAGCTTATTGTTAAGCTGTGCAACTTGAAATTGACCATGGTGAAAGCATGTACACCAGAGGTTGAAAAATGCTGCAAATCAGAGTGTCTCCTTACTTCTTCCCACCCACGCGAGCAGTTTGCCAGCACACCATTGAGTAGCTACAAGTTGAAAGACATCCAACTGTCCATCAACATGTAGTTAGATAAACACAAGGTGGTATATTCATAGAATGGAATAATATATTATATTAAAAAGAAAAAATTACTGATGCAGTAAATCTTAGAAACATTATGTGGATTGAAGGAAGTCAAATCAAAGCAATACACAGTAACCAATAACTGTTGAATTTAGAATATTGTTTACCTCTGGAGATAAAGTGATATTGAGTATAATGGGGCATGGGAAGATTCTGGAGGTGGTGGAAATGTTCTCCATTTTGTTCTAGATGGTAGTGACATGGTTTATATGCATATTTGTATTAATTGAGCTACATACCATATGTAAATTATACCTTCATAAATAAAGATTAATGTTTAAAAATAAGTTCATGGAAAAGATAAAGATGTACATAAAGCTAAGGCAATTTTGAGAAAGCTGACCTAAAAACCAGGTATATGTCCTATTGGTTATTAAAATTTGTCATAGGAGTGTCTGGGTGGCTCATTCAGTTAAGCCTAGGGATTCTTGATTTTGGCTCAGGTCATTATCTCATGGCTCATGAGATTGAACCCCACGAGGGGCAGCATGGAGCCTGCATGGGATTCTCTCTCCCTCTCTGCATCTTCCCAGCTAATGTATGCATATTCATGTTCTCTCTCTCTCTCAAAATAAATAAACTTAAAAACAAATATCATAATGGTGGTAACAAAAGCATACAAAATAAGCACAACAGAGAAATAACCCAATGGAAAGAATACGGAGCTCAGAGAGACATAAACATAATTTTGATATATGATAAATAAGCTTATTTTACTTATGCCTCACAAAGCAATGAGTTATAAAGAGATTATTTAATAAATTATAGAGAGAAAACTCTATATGGTTACAGAGAGGGAAATAACACTGAATCATTTAACTGATACTATAAGGGGAAAAAATGTAGGAGAATATCTTTGTGGCCTTAACAAGGGAAAGTATGTATTGAGGAAAATCCTAAAACTAAAAACCATAAGTCAAAAATTTGATGTATTTAAATAGATCAAAAGTGAAGATTTCTGTTGAATTATGGAGACCACAGACAAAGGTAGCAGACCAATAACAGCCAGAAAGAAGCTAACTGAAGTCTGCAACACAGCCCGGGGAGCAAAATCAGGAGCTGCATTCTTTAGCACAGTAGACACTAGCCGCAAGTGACTAGTTAAATGTAAACTAAGGAGAATTACATAAAATTAAAAATTTACATCCTCAGTGCCACCAGCCATATACTAAGTGCACCATAGTCATACGTGACTAGTTCTATTATACAGCACAGATACAGAACTTTTCCATCACTGCAGAAAGTTCTATTGAACAACATTAATCTAGAATATAGGTGCTTCTGCAAATAAACTGGGAATGAATAGCTAATGTGATAGAAAAATTGACCATAAAAATTAAAAGACAAGTCACAGAAAAACCCATGTGGTTTACATGTAAATCAGCAGCTTACATTTACTAGCACTCCAAGAAATGCAAATTAAAAAGATATTATACTTCTACATCTAGTGAACTGCAAAAAATTGGATGTAATATAATACCATGTGTTGTCAAGGGTGTAAAGAACTAAGAATCTTCTCACACAACTGATTGGAATATACATTTTTCTGGTTTTAGTGGAAAGTGGTTGCTCACTATATAGTCAAGTTGAATATGTATATAAATTCTGCCCCAATGGCCCCACACTTAGAGAAATCCTCTCATAGTTTCATGAAGGTATATCCATTGTAGTGTATTATGTAGTTCTAGAAAATTGAATACATATACATCATAGATATCCATTCTTCTGGAAAAAGATAAGCAGAACATAATGGATACTCACTGTCAGATACTCTAGAGCAATTAGATGCAATTCATTAGGTACATTTACTAAGAGGAATATGAGTCAGAATAGAAATGAATAGAAATAGATGCAATTCATTAGGTACATTTACTAAGAGGAATATGAGTCAGAATAGAAATAAATAGGATATATTCTGAATATTATAAAAGTACCAAATAGCATAAAGGTTATATACAAAATTTTCATGTAAATTAAAACATGTTATACAAAATAACTGTATATTTTAAGATATAAGTACAGGGATCCCTGGGTGGCTCAGTCGGTTAAATATCCAGCTTCGGCTCAGGTCATGATCTCATGGTTCATGGGCTCGAGCCCTGCCTCAGGCTCTGTGCTGACAGCTAGCTCAGAGCCTAGAGCCTGCTTCGGATTCTCCTTCTCTCTCTCTGACCCTCCCCTGCTCATGCTGTCTCTCTCTCTCAAAAACTAAATAAAAAACATTAAAAAAATTTAAATATATAAGTATAAATATGTGTGTGCATATTCATATATGTAGATGTTATACACACACATACACACAATAAGAAGCCTATATCAGGTTGAAGAAAATAGAAGTGGAGATATGACAAAGGGGGAAACCAACAAAATTTTTTAAATATATATAGATCAATGAAGTAGAATAGAAGGTACAAAGTCCACAAATTCACACACATTATGGGTAATTGGTATTCAACAAAGATGGAAAGTCAACTCAATGGAAAATTATAGTCTTTCAACAAAAGGGCATCTCTATGCAAAAAAAAAAAAAACAGAAAGAAAGAAAAGGAAAGAAATAGAGAAAAAAGAACCTCAATCCACACATTGCATCACAAATAAAAACTATTTCAAAATAGATAAGCCTGAATAAAAAAAACCCAAAAGTATAAAAAAAATCAAGAATAAAATAGTAGAAGACCACTATAACCTTGAGTTAAGCAAGGATTTCTGAAACATAACACCAAAAAGTATTATCCACCAAAAAAAAGGGACTTCTAAATTAGGAGATTTTGTTTTCCTATGGCACTGTGTCATAAATGGAAGACCTACTCCAGAGGCAGAGAAAATATTTGCAAAACATGTATTTGATAAAAGACCTGCATCTAGAATATACAACGAACTGTTAAAACTCAATAATAAGAAAATCCAGTAGAAAATTAGCAAATGGCTTAAATAGGCAACTCATCAAGAAGGTATTCGTTCGGCAAAAAAAACACATGAGAAACATTCAATATCATTAGCTATTAGGAAATGGAAATTAAAGCCACAATGGGAAACCACTAAATCTATATTAGAATAGTGACAACTAAAAAATTGGCTGAGTCAAGTATTGGTGAGAATGGAGGACTCTTGCACAAAGCTAGTGATGCTGCAAATGGCATATCCACTTTGTAAAACAGTTTGAAGCTCTCTTAATAAAGTGAACATCCACCTACCATATGACCCAGCCATTCCACCCCTATTTATACAAGAAAAATGAAACCTATGTCCACAGAAAGCTATACGTTATTGCTCATAACAACGTTATTTGTAATAGGCAAAAACTGGAAACAATCCAAATGTCTCTTTACAGGTGAACTAATAAACAAATTCTGTACAGTGGCATATTACTCAGTCATAAAAGGAAGGAACTGAGGTGCCAGGGTGGCTCAGTCCTTTAAGCCACCAACTCTGGATTGTGGTTCAGGTAAATGATGTTGTGATTCATGAGTCCCAGCCCTCATAGGCTTCCACACTGTGAGTGCAGTCTGTTTAGGATTCTCTCTCTCTCTCTCTCTCTGCCCCTCCCCTGCTCCCTCATGCTATGCTCGCTCACTCTCTCACTCTCTGTCTCAAAATAAATAAACTTTTCTTTTAAAAGAGGAAGGAATTACTGATACAGACTATAACATGGATAGATTTCAAAATAATTACTCTGCATTAAAAAAGCCAGGCAGAAATGAATGTATACTGTATGATTCCATTTATAGGAAACTCTAGAAACTGCAAACTAATCTATAACAGTAGAAAGGAGATCTGTGGTTGGGAGAGTGAATAGAAGGAGAGATCACAAAAAAGACAAAAGGAAACTTTGGGGTCTGATGGAAATGCTCATTGTCTTCATTGTAGTGATGGGTTCATAGATGTGGTCACGTGTCAGAATTCATCAAATCGTACACATTAAATCTGTGAGGTTTGTCTTATGTAAATTAGGCCACAATACAGTTGTGAAAAATAAGAGAGAAATAATGGAAATAAGAGAGAAGTTTTGCATGGAGCTATATTAACTAACAATATGCCATGAATTACAAGAGATGAGTTTAACTCATCCATCTGCCTTTAAGGTGCTCTAAAAATATTTTAAATGAAAAATCATGCTTGACTGGAAGATTTGCTCAATGCTCTCAATTATGGCTGCTCTGATCCAGAGATAATCTATTCCACAGTCCTCCACTGTTAGCTAGCCTTTCTATGGTCATAGGAGAAACAACCGGCCTTTACATATTAGCATTAAAACTGCTAATCTAAAAAAAAGAAATTGGAAGCAATCACTGGTGTCATGAGCAACTAAAGTTTGGGAAAGACGCGAACAGTGTTTTAAGAACAAGATGTGGATTAGGCAAATTTGAATTTTGTTAATTTATTTCCTATGAACATGCTGAATGACACTGTTACAGTTAGTCTGGGCACCAGTGCTATCTTCTTATTATCTACTTCAAAGGACTTCTACAACAGTAAGATATCAAGGTAGTTTTACTCCCATTTGGAGTTTAAAAAAAAAAAAAGGCATCTCTTACCAAGCTTCTTTTTATTGAATGGTCTGTTACAAACTCATGTGTCTAACAGAACCATACTGCTTTAAGGACGTTCATGAAAGAATGATATTTAGACACAGGCATCCTTAATGAGAGCACCGCCATATTAGAAGATTCTCCTAATATTCTTATTATTGGGAAGACTTTGGAAAACAGAAAATTCATAAACAAAGGTGATCTATTTCCACTCTTTTCATCAAATTTGAAACGAAAATATAATGTGCTAAGGATAATAAAACTTAGGCGCTAACACAGTGAAAAAAAGTAGCAACTGAATTATTCTGCACATATTGAAGCATGTTCAGACGATGCCCCTAAAGAATGAAAGGGGAAATGTAGCTCGATTTATGGCAGCATTCAAAATTACTCAGTAAAGCTCTTTAGAGACCCTTCCTTTCAAAGAGGTTATTAATTTCAAGGTAACATTGAGTCTTGGCCAAACAGAAAAATGTCACTATTCCAAAGCAGAATATCTTGCTAGAATTTTCTGAATGATCATAGAACACCTACATTCTTTGTGGAGAAGCAAAAAATATTTTGCAGACCATGGAGCATACACAATGGTAGTTTTCTTCCTGAAGCAAAAACAATAATGCATCACTTTCACTCTGATACCTAATAAATACTGGCATTTCAAAGAGAATTACTTTTCATTTCAGCTTTGTGATTAACTTTATATACAACTTTGCTCAAATGCCAGGCCTTCTATATCTCATGCTTTTTATAAAACGGCCAAAGTCTATCTATGAAGATGAAAGCAAATTGTCAGCCATTTTCTACAAAAATATGTTTATAAGAATTATAAGCTTATAAAAAAGCAATTATGTCACTAACTTTTAAATGATATTGCTAGAAAGATGTGACTCTTCAGATGAGAAACATTAAAATGATAGATTTTTAGTGTTTGATTGGGGCTGTCTGAAATGTATCATTTGGTGTAATAAAAGAATCTTGAGTCACGGCCCTGATTGACATGTCCAAAGCTCTATTGAGGAGAGCCTTGTATAGCTGTCATCAAAAGATTGGAAAGTGACATGCTTTTCAAAGATGAGATCAAGCAGTCACACTGAGTATTATATTATGTATATAATACACTCTATGTTCTATTATGTGGCATTACAGCATCAGTTTACACAGTGTCATGTGAAAAATATCATGCCTTGAGGGAAGAGCAGCCCAAGATTTCCTATCAACAGTACTAAATGTAGGTGGATTTTATTGAACAGTAATCCTAATTATCTGTTATTCATTCAAGGAAATAAAAGGATTGATTCTACAACAGGCCTTTTAAATTTACAGTTAGCTGACTGAAGTGCATGCAAATGGAAATAAAACTGCAGCCCTGGGACATTCTAAAACATGACACATGAGGTTGCCAAGGTAACCCACCAGGAGGCTGCCTTGGCATCTTCTGGAATAAAATGGGAAGAAAACATTACAGTGAAAAGATGGGGGATGGGGATCTTCTGGGCCTGGTTATATAATAAAAGTGTTGCAAAAGACTACAGCTCCATGAAATTGGTTCCAAACAAAAAAGGAAAACATATTTCTCACAATTCTGGTGTTTATTTAAATTGGGCAAGACTTATAAGCCACAAGAGTGTAATTTTAAAAGTTATTTCAAATACTATTTCAACAGTATAATTATTTTAAAGCCACTGTGCAACAACATTTATTAAATTTTTTACTTACAAATAATTCATCTGTGGTCTACAGCTGATATTCAAGGTGCAAAAGTGATGTTAACTTTGTAATATTTTACCGTTTGGGCAGGTCTTGGAGAAGCAACAAAACTCGCCTAATATTCTCAAAATATCACATCCCAAGAGAACAATAAACTACATGACACTGAAAATCTTCTCACTTTAGCTCAATATTAAATTTACACTTATCCCCTACAATCTTCTTTTAGAATTGCAAAGTATTCCTTTGATTGAGGAGTTGTTTCCCTATATTCCACAATGCTGCTGTTTCTATTAAACACACACACAAAGCTTTAGCTCCCTCTCTTTGAAGAGCTGATTCTCTCTAACAGAAGGTTATTCTATAAATAGTCAGTGAATCTCCTTGGCCTGTCCTTAGGCTTTTTTCATTTCTCCTTTGTCCCTGAAGACTGAACAAGAACTCTGAGAGGATGAAGGACAAACACTGGGCTAGGCCACTTTGGTGTGGTGTGTGACAGCATGTGTGGCTGTCATAGCTGGGTTGCATTTAAGAATCCCACATACACGCAAAAAATTCAGATAGTAAAAAGGAGAATTTTAAAAGAACACCATTATATTCAAATGTTTATATACTTAATACCTGCATTTTTTTTGCCTTATATAAAAATAGAATTTGTGTCATTTGGAACAGCAATAGCAAGATAAGTGGAATCTTTGATTGTGTATCCCAGATAGCAGTATTCCAATCAATTCTATTTTAAAAAAATCAAAGCCAATTATTTTACATTGTATATTAATTCATAAAAACCAATCTGATTTTGTGGTGTTGGTGCAGTGGAGATATTAAGGCAGACTTCCTTTTAAGAGATTACATAAGCAGCTATCGACTTCCATCTGGTCATATCACTACTTTCTGCAAAATCATTCAGTATTAAAAAAAAAAATCTTGCAGTACTTCTCATCACCAATAGGTATGAAAGTATCCTTACTATAATTCACAAAGCTCTTCTCATTTAAGACCCAGGATTTCTGCTTATACATAGTAGGCCCCAGCCACCAGAAATTCTCATTCTTTCTGAGCGCACAGGGATACTTGTCTCTAAGACATTTGTCTACTTCTCTGGGAACTTGCTTCAACAAAGCTCACATGTCACATCTTCTATGAATAATGTACCCTCCTCTTCTCTCTTGAGGGAAGTGACTATTTTTTTCCTTTTGTTCCTGTTGCACTTTGTATTTATCTGGTGGACTATGTATCACATTGTAATGTGCTTTAGACTCCTATCTCCCATGTGTGGCACACTTTTTTCTTAAGTTTGAGAGAGAGAGAGAGAGAGAGCAAGCAGGGGAGGGGCAGAGAGAGGGGAGCTAGAGGATCCCTAACAGGCTCTGCACTGTCAGAGCAGAGCCCCACGTGGGTCTCAAACTCACACATTATGAGATCATGACCTGGGCCGAAATCAACAGTCAGAGACTTAACCAACTGAGTCACCCAGGTGCCCCTGTATGATACACTTTTTAAAGGCAAAAATATGTCTCATTCATTTTGGATCACTGATACCTAACAGAATCTCTAGCGCACAGTAGACAATCAATAAATGCTTGCTGAATATTGACTGCACCTATCTATCTTCAACTGTAAAGTAAAGAACTGCTGGGTGAGGAATGGGTCCATACCTAGCTGCTCCCTAAACTTTATATTAGTGAAATAGGACCTGGATTCGACAAAGACATCTTTTTTTTAAACAAGCATTGCAAGTGATTCTGACACCAGAGTTTGGGAGTTGAGACACAGACTCTTGAGGAGTATTTTACATGTAGCATTAAATTTTTCTAACATATAAAAAAGTGGGTAAGTGGAGGGATAGCCTAAAATTGGAGATAATTCCATTAAATAATGGATCCAATTCATTTTAATGAATGAAATATAAATGTTTACCATAGAGTCTTGAGCAGCATTGATGGTATAGTGGTGAGCATAGCTGCCTTCCATAGAGTCTAAAATGTAATGTTTGCAAATTTTTTTTAAAAGTGGAAGCAAGTTACAAACAAGGTGATAAACCTATAATCTCAATTAAATAGCACGCATCATCTTTTCAAGATCAGAAGCTTACCCACAATATCATCTAAATAGTCTCTAAACATGTCAGACCAAGGAACCATAAAGTTCCTGCAGTAAGAATTTTAATATTCTTTGCATTTGAAAGAAATAAGAGAGAAGAGTTTACGAAGTGAATGTCAAGTAGAGAAAACCACTGCAGCGCTCACATAATCGACTGGACTCTGCTGCTTGTAAAACAAATTGGGCACCAATAGGTTAGGATAATTATTGGCTATATATTTTTTTAAGTTTATTTATTTATTTTGGGAAAGGGGCGCAGACAGACAGGGAGGGACAAAATCCCAAGCAGGCTCCGCACTGTCAGTGCAGAGGCCAATGTGGGGCTTGAACCCATGAACTGTGAAGTCATGATCTGAGCCAAAACCAAGAGTCGGACACTTAACCAACTGAGCCACCCAGGCGCCCCGGTTGGCTGGATTTCTAATTTAAAATAACTTAATTAAATCAAGCTTATTTGAAGAGCTATAAAATCGATGCTTATATGTTCCAGCTATCTTTTCCTAAAATTACCTATCTTCTACTTTGTTCCAAGAGTCCCTAAGGATCCCATGGAAGCATGGCCATGAGTGGTGTGAAGAAGGCTTGTCTCCAGTCTTCTCTGCCTACCATTCTATGATAAGTATAACTGATCTTTCAGAGTATACACAGTATATGACGTCCAGCCCAGCTCAGCCACAGACTACACCAACGTCTCAGCAGAAATGAGCTAATATATACAAACTTGTGATTCTAACTCCAGTCCTGATTTCATACCAGCTCTCCAATAGTGAAGGAATATTTACCTGAATCACACCTTCTTTGATTGGTACTGATGTCTCATTTTCCTTAACTTTTGCAGTCCCCTTAAGGTGCTGAACAGCAACACTGTCCACCCTCACCCCAAAACCAAACAATGGTCCAAATCCTGCACCAGGATGCCACTGAATCTCATATGTGGTAGCTAGACTTTTCATGCTGCTGAACCTGGGTGAAGCATAAGGCTCTATCATTTAGCCACAATCTCCATATCCATAACTTTAGGGGGCCATTCAGATAATATGCAGATAATTACTTACTGCAAGATTTAGCTCTGTAACTGTATTCATATTTCTGCCCCCATCAAGCCGGATCTGCACTTCCTCCTTTTTCCATTCAGCCTGAGACGCTAAAGCCTCAGTATATGTTACTATTAAGCCCGCATGCACTGGCATGTGATTAAGTCCTGATTAAGCCATGAACTCACTGGGAAACTAATGCATTATCTGTTACTAAGCATCTAAAAGCCCTAACTCTCACTGGGAAATAAACCATTATATCATGTAAGCACAGAATCATTGAAGACAAAAGAGTTGCCCCTGTTGATCTTCTGGCACATTTCCTTTTAAAAGCAATTTTTAAAACATTCATTCTCTCCTATAGAAATTCATAGATTATTTACAAAAAAGAGTATCTTAGAAAAGAGTTTTGCCTCCCAGGAGAAGAAGCATCCTTTATAAAACACACTTAGGATCTGATAGAATATAAGGGGAATTGTCTCAGCTTGGGTTGATTTTGATTGATGATTATTGTCATACTTTTCTAAAACTTTGTTTATACCATCTCCCCATAGGTTTTTCTAAATTGAACTGGTTGGTTGAAGTAAGTTCTAATACTATCAGACCAAATTAGAAATAAGAAGAGTTCATGGGCAAAAGAAATGGAAGAGAAACAAGAAACAATGTCATAACTAAAAATAAAATTCTTCTAATAACTTTCTCCTAAACTCTTTAAAATCTTAAAAACAAGATTGCCGGGGGTCAGAGGACCCACAATACTCAAAAGTGTGATATTTCTTCATTTTATGGATTCAGGAAGTCCTGGGAGAAGAGAAGCCCTGAAAAAAACAGAGCAGCTTTATTTGCTTCTTTTCCTTGCTCTATTTCTATCGTCCTCTGAAGACTCATAACGCAAAATGCTTTCACCTCCCCGTCTGCTTTGCCTCGAGAGCTATGATACTAACGGGCAAGTGTGTGTATAAATTAATGCTATAGAATACCAATTTCTATTTGCAAATTTCACTGAACTTTGATAATTATTTCAGTAATTTGCTGAAGACAGAAAAAAAGATCTTAAGCAACTTCGCCTGAGTGGAGACTCAGAATTAAGTCCAATGTTATAAAATAAACATAGTTTTGATATTATAACTTAATTACTTCTCCATAATAGCTACTTACATATATATATCTAAGTGTTCATTTAGTAATAAAAATAGAATAAAGGATAATCAACTATCTTGATTAGAAACCAATGAAAATTTTTCTTCCAAATGTAATTACTACGGAAAAATAAAAAGGTGTGTGTGTTCAGTAGTCATAGTAGTAGTAGTTGCAGTCATAGTAGTAGTAGAGATGGTGGTGGTGGTGGAACAGGAGTAGCAGTACTGATAACCCAGTGATACAGATTTTATGTCCTACGCAGAATCTGGTCAGATGAAACCTTGGAACTAAGTATATGTGAGTGTCAAACCTTACTAATAAGGATAATTATTAATTGATATTTATTCTGCACTCTGTGCCATTCACTATGCTAAGTATTATAATTATAGTACTTCATCTACCCTCATGCAATCATATGGTGACACTGGAAGGGAAAACTTAACAGTTGTACCCGTGGCTTTTTCTTTATCTTTAGGGATGCCTGAGGATTTGACACTTGGCCAAGTCTCCTAGTAATACAGTTCACAAAATTAATAGAAAAATAGGACACTGGGTAGAAGATAAGTGAGAATCCAACCAAGAACTATGTATAGAACCAAGCACTTGTTTTATTGTCCAGAGCAAATAATGAATTATCTATATGGATAAAAAGCAACTTTTGAAGATTGGGGTCAATAATGAGCACCTGAGGTGACTGCATGTCTAATTAAGAAAAAAGTGAAAGGGGCTGCAGTGCTGATTACTCCCCTGAACCTAGGCTGTCTGGCATCTTACCTCATGATTACATTGTCCCGAGTATGGAATGACTGGCACATCAAAAGCAGCACATATTAGTCATGCAGAATACATAACCTGTGCTATGGTGTTGCTTTTGTGCTATTATTTCCTTCCTCTCCCTTCCTTAAAGCTAAAAAAACCCAAAAAACAAAAAAATTGGTGCCAGGTAAAAGATATTTATCTCGTGAACTTGATGGTCAATCCAAAACCATAAACCATTACTGCTGGCATAAAGAGAATGGGTTTACTATCTTTACTTTGCAGATATGAAGATGTAGCCTTAAGAGATTAAGTTACAATAAGTACACAAACCAGTACTAGAATTGTCTGACATAAAACAATGATCTTTTAAATAAGACCGGATGTTTGGTGCATATTGCCTCCTGCCATCTTACCAGGCCTGTCATGAGTCTCCCTAATGTTGATTACTAATGACTTCATCATATAACTGTATTTTTGTAGTTGATATGTAATCCAATTATATTCCTGATAGATAAAAATCATCACCGTACTGCCAGAAATCTCTCTGATATCAAGCATTTCTATCTTTGGCACTCTCTGATTTATTTCCTTTGTCTATTCAAGTTATCACTAAAGTCTTAATTTTCCTTTAATTTCTCCCCAGGAACATAGAAGAGGTAACAATTTTTTAAACCTATTTAAGTATAAATCTATAATTATTTTGCTGAACTCTTTCAAAGTGCACCAAAACATCATTTTATTATTTCTAAGTTTATTATTTGATGTTGGTATTATTTTGCCAAATACTCTTTATGTGACTGTTCTCACCCATGTTATCATAAACTTCAGCTACCTTTAAGGGGAGGGACTGTGTCTTCCAACATTTTCTTCTGTGTATCCAGATGTCATAATTATTGGACAGTAATAAATATCATAATAAAAGATCATTAATGCACATGTGTGGTAGGTAGTGCTTTTTATATAAATAAATAGACAGACACTTACTAAACTCAAGTTAGATGATAATTTTTTATCCAATGCCCAAATAAAAAGCTAAAATTTATGAGCCTGGATTTATATTAGAGGGTACATGAAAGAGAAATTTCATCTGAGCTGCAATTTTGCATTAGCCCTAGGTATAGAAACCTTTATTCCCTTTTGCCATAATTTTTAAGGAAGGGATAAATTTTACTACAAAATGTACACAAGCTTATTCATGAGAAGAAAAAGAGTCCAACCTAACCTTAAAATAAAATCTGAATGACCTGGCTCTGCTTTTATAAAGTCATATAGGAAAATCTCCACTTCTCATTGTTTTGTGGTCACAATTTATAACTGCCCTTTACATTTTACTGTGTTAACCTTTTAGAGTCCTTCTATTCTCCAAATTCCAGAAGCACAATTATCCCTTGAACATCTCAATGGATCACGTCTGGTTTCTGTGGGGTACAGAAGCATGTTGTCATAAAAAGCACTACCTATCTTCTGGAAATACTTAAAAAAACACAGAACATTTTCAAAGGATATATATTATGAATGATAAGTATTTTCTCCTAAAAAATTACTATATTTATTCTAAAAACATAAGGCTATACAGACTCACTGATGTTATATATTGTACCAACTAGCTTAACCAATAATTATATTCACTAAAAATTCTATTGTCCTCCCCTAGTTTATTGCATCGTTGTTCTGTTTATCTACTGAACTGAGTATATGTATTTTATAAGTATAACTAAAAATATTAAAAAATATATATAATATATATAAAATAAAAATGTTATATGCCACAGTCTGAGTGACTTATACAAAAAAACACATTTATTTTCCATAGTTCTAGAGGCTGTGAAGTCCAAGATCAAGATGCCAGAAGATTTGGTGTCTAGTGAGATCCTGCTTTCTAGTCCACAGAAACCCATCTTCTTGCTGGGTCTCCATATAGTACAATGGGCCAGGAGTTTTCTGAAGGCACTTACACAATTCATGAGGGTTCCACCCTCGTGACTTATTTACCTTCCAAAGGCCCCAGACTAGGATGCCTTCACACTGGGGATTAGGTTTCAGCATATGAATTTGAGAGAGACACAAACATTTGGTCTATAGCAGCAAATTACTGAAAACATAATTATTTTTTAAAGTTTTCATACATTGTAAATATGATTTTCTTACAAATCTTATAAGGAATCTATTATAATTCTACTTTAATAGAAGATAAAAGTTTGACTCAGTGAAGTTAGTTAATACCAGATATAGATTTGAACCAAGCCTATGTAATTTTAAAGGTTATTATACCTTATTTACAATGTGTGATTTTTAAAATTGTTAAATATAAAACAAATTATATAAATTTTGTTAGAAAATAATAAAGTATATTGTTATAAAAGTAATTGATGTAAAAATATTAATGTCAATGGGACTATCACACAGAGATAACAGGCATTTATATTCTTGTAACACCTGTTTATATTCAATAAATATAAACTCTTACAGTTATATTTATACACATAAACATATATTAATATAATATATAATTATGATACATAATATTGACATATCTTTCTATTCATATATTCATAGGCAGATGTGTTAGAGTCACATACATTTTTATAAATGTTTGTATATCCAATATTATATTCTACTTTTTAATTTATAATTAGTGAGCTTTTTCATATATCATTAAATATTCTCACATCACTTTGAATGGTTGTGTAAAAGTCCCTTATAATAATTTACAGTGTAATAATGTTATTAACTTACAATTTACAATTGGTGTTTTCAAGTATTTCAATCATCCAACAACATGAAATTGGCTAAAATTTTTTTCAATATTGGCTATTTTCATGGCTTTCCTTTCCCTACTATCAGCCTTCATTCATTATTCAGTTCTGAGCAATTTGAATTTTGTTCTCTTCCACTTATTGGAAACTGCTTTTGCCAAAACAACTTACAACTTTTTGTTACCAAATCTAATAACTATGTGTCGTGGTTCTTAACTGACTGATCTACAAGGGTGACACTATAGACAATGTCTTTCATTTTCCTTATATGGATTCATTTAAGCCATATTCAGTTTTTTTCACCTAGTGATTTCCCCATCATATCTTCCAGATCTCAGCTTAAGTCACCTTCCCAATAAGGCCCTCCAAGAACATCCTCTCTAAATAAGTCCTCTGCTGTTTTACATCCTGAATACTGTTCATTCACAGACACAGCACAATCTGTTCAATTAAAAAAAAAAAAAGATTTATCTTTTTGGTAGTCTTTTCGGTTTTCTGTAGAGGGTATCATGTAATCTGCAAATAGTGGAAGTTTGACCTCTTTCTTATAGGTTTGGATGTCTTTTATTTCTTTCTGTTTTCTGATTGCTGTGGCTAGGATTTCCAGTACTATATTAAATAACTGAGGTGAGAATGGACATCCCTTATTCCTGACCATTATTTATTCAATAGATGGAAAACACCAAAGTGCAAGAAAACTTTCCATTTTATTTAGCAATGTAAATAATTCCTACATCACAGTTTCTTGCCCTGGGTACTGTGCTGAATAGTGAATGAATCCTTCCCCACATTCCTCCCGGGAAAGAAGGACTTTCTTTGAAACTTGATCACTGAAGGGCATACAAGTCCTGCGACTCAAAGTAATGCTGTAAACTTTGTATAATTCATGAAAAAAATACTATCAAAAGGAAATGAATGAAAAAGAATATACTCTTAAAGTCCTGTTGATAAAAGCCATTAAAACTCTTTGTCACTAACTGTGGGATCATGAGCTATTTAGTCAGCTTGCCTCAGGACAGATTTTGATCAGTTATTATAGACTTCTAGATTAACAGTTTGAGACTCCTCATTAAAAGAATAAAATGATGCTAAGGAAATGTCATAAATTCACGCACGTTCTTTGTTTTCACCTTTAAAAGTAGATGATTCTATGATTCTTGAAATTCAATTATATGTCTCAAAAAGGACAATTTCTATTACAACACCTTCCCTCTTGAAGATTAATTACCTTCCTCTAGCTTTGCTCCAACGGTGAAGAATTTCTCGTACCAGACATTATGGGACCAGAGATTCCATTGTTAGCATTTTTAAACTTCGAACTTAATTATATAGAATTTTTTCATACTTCTTTTAAGCTATCACATGCTACAAGGTATTGAATGTTTCTATGAACCCCTGAATATTTAAATGTACTTTTGTAAGTTACAGTTTCAGTCTTCTGATAATACATATATATCTATGTATATATGCTTGGTTTTGCAATAAATTGTACAGAATTTATTGACGCTCATTTCTTGGCTTAAAAATACTTTAAACTACAATTTTTCAACGTTGAATAGCTCCCACTATAATGAAAAAAAAGAAAAGAACTGCAGCTCTGTGCAACCCATCATGCATCCAGTTCCTCCCCAGATCTCTATGTTGTCTAATTCATACTACCAGCGGTTAGATGATACTGCACACCCAATCCCGCCTCTTTATCAAGCTCGTCACCCAGCAGCACCACACAAGCTAGCAGCAGTTCAAGAGTATAATTACTTAATCAAGGTGCCTTTTTTTTATGTTCCTTTTAAAGATAATAATAGACTCCAAAAATCATGGAAATTTCCAAGATATTTGTATCAAGTCACACATTCATCGTCTTAATCTTAAACATAGTGTTGTCATGCATGGGTTTCTTTAGGAAGATAAGCAGATTGTAGCTGCAATAGGTTTTCTTTTACTTTTTTTTTCTGAGAATACATAACCATTTACATAGTCTAAAATAAATTTGGTTAGTAACAGTATCACTTGTAAAAAAAATCAATAAATAAGTGGAAACAGTTAATCTATGATTATAGCTCTGTAAAAAGAGTCATATCCTAACAAGGAACCAATACATAGTTAGCCTCAGAAATGATGTCCTTAGGGCATGAGGTTTTGTGGTGGTTACTGACGAATTAGAAGTCACGTACTTGGTAAGATTTTGATGATTTGTTTTTATAAAATATATCAAATCACACATTAAATCCAACTTGCCCCTCTAGTTTCCACTGAAGGATTATCCTCCTTATGCCACCTCCTCACCCAGTCATACATCTCCAACGTCATTTTGCTTATTGTATACACATTTGCTTGTCTATCTATTCTTTTAGATTGTAAGCTTCTTGAGGGTAGGAGCCCTTTATTTCTTTTATGAGCAAAGGTGAAGATAAAAAGCACAGTAATTGCTATGAATCCTACATTTCAGTAGGCTTTAATTTCACTCAGACACTCCATCTAAGTGTGAGCACATTTTGCTTTGCCACACATTTCAATCTATTTATATCCACCAAAACTCATGTATAAATTTGACATACTTTTCAACAATAAAAATAAAAATAAAATGGTAAAGCAAATTTCTCTTCATGTTTATTTGCTTAATAATTGTCCCTTTCTCTCCTTTATTAAAATGAGAGCAACCACATGATGGGTAGGTAAGGAGAAATAAAGACACCAATAAGTAATCTTAAGTCATTTTCAACAAAGCTCACTATACATTTAGACCAAGTTTTTATTGGATCATATCAGGCAGTATAATTCATCACAAATTAATGTTTGCATTTTAATGTTTTATCTTGTCATCTAAAAGCAGTTATAATTGTAGATTAATCTCTTATTATTACTTTTATAATAAAAGCTTCCAAAAGATAATTTGTCAAACAAGAAGAGTTGGCATCCTAGTTAATTTACTATAGCACATGTTTTTATTTCTATATTATGTAGATTTTTATACTATCTTTAAGTTTTCCATAAAAATGTAATAAAGGTAATTTGAATATCTATAATTGAACACCTAGGTTCCTTAATATACATGGAATATGAAACTGGCTAATAGTGTGATATTATTTTTTAGAGTAGTTTAGTACTTCATATGTTCTAATTCCAACTGTGCTTAATCATTACATTGCAAAAAATATGAACACTATAATTATTACAGTAAAGGAGACTTTAAAAATGAATACTAAAGTAAAAATACTATTTCTTAGTCATTTAAAAGTCACTTTCTTTTATTTATATTCCTTTCCTAACATGCAATAGTCATTTTATCTCTATTTTTATTTAACATCAGGAATCATTTTAAAGAATAACATGTTCTATTTTTATAAACCAAAGGAGTTAGATAATATCAGTTTCTTTATCCATTGGAGGAGGAAATAAAAGGTGACAGAAAGAATATTTATGGAGCATCTCCCCTATAAAAGATCTTACACTCTAAGTAAAAATACCAGATTTTCATTCTCTTGCTTGAACCATTCCCACTTGATGTTCTATCCCATATCTGAGATGGCCATGCGCTCTGCACTTTTCATGCGTGGTAACATCATCCTAATTTGACTGTCCCCCGTCTAGCTCAGATTCTGCTATCTATTATTTCAAATAATCTCATCAATATCTTTCCTTGTAGCCCTTGGTTTTTCCTCCCTCCCCTCTGCCAAAATCCCAACAGGTATCCACCATCC
Source organism: Suricata suricatta (assembly GCF_006229205.1). Taxonomy (NCBI): domain Eukaryota; kingdom Metazoa; phylum Chordata; class Mammalia; order Carnivora; family Herpestidae; genus Suricata; species Suricata suricatta. The sequence continues at coordinate 87,560,816 of NC_043701.1, forward strand.
TTGAGCTTGCATCTAGGTTGCTGAGATCTGCTAGAAAAACAATAACCAACAGCAGTTGGTTTACCACCTGCATTGATTTTAATAGTGCCTAACAAATTTCTGAAGGCATAATAAGTTAAAAAAAAAAAAGGGGGGGGGAATAGTAGAAAAAAAAGAAAACTAAGCTGCTACTTAATATATTTAGCTCTATGGAAGTTATCAGATTGCTAAATATTGAGGGCAAAATTTAATTTTATCATGAAAAGCTGATGCGCTTACTGGAGCTGTAGAAATCAATCTATCAAGTGGCAAGACAATGATAGCACAGATAGACTCTATGATGACTCACTCTCTTTGAAATGATAACCGTTTGCAGAGACTGCTCTTAAGCAACCCTTCAATTTATTTTATTGGTATAAATTGAATGTGCTTTTCTCTTATGAACCCAATCTTCTAAAAACTAAATCTACAATTTCTCTCACTGTTTTCTTATTTAACCCAAGGGCACCTAATGTCATCAGTCTGGCCCTACACATATGTTATATGGTTGAAGACAGGACCTTGCCAATTTTTTTCTCATTAACCACTTAGTGTTTCATTCACCCTAGCCTTATCTGTGAAGCAGTGATAAAATTTAGCTCATCTGTCAGACCCTTCTGCAATGATTCTTTCCCACTTTTACCTTAGAAAACTAGAGTTTTAAAATTTTATCCTTTCATAATTATAAAGAATTCCTAAGTTCTTTCAATATATGTATCTAAATCTAAACTCCTAAGTACATGTTTTTATCATTTAGAATAATCATTTCTTTGAAGTCTATGGTTAAAAATCTTGTTCTGTTTTCAATACATATTTTTTATTTTCAAACAATTTTTAATGCTTATTTTCATGAGAGAGGGAGAGAGAGAGAAAAAGAGAGAGAGAGAAAAAGAGCATGAGCAGGGGAGGGGCAGAGAGAGAGGGAGACAGAATTTGAAGCAGGCTCCAGACTCTGAGCTGTCAGCACAGAGCCTGATGCAGGGCTTAAATTCACAAACTGTGAGATCACGACCTGAGCCAAAGTCAGGCACTTAACTGATTGAGCCACCAGGCATACCTTAATACAGATTTTAAATTTTATTTAGTGTGTAGACCACCAAGCAGAAAATAAAAGGATGCATTTTTATTAGCAAAGAATAAATAACTAGGAGGAAAATTAGTCTTCTTCCTGTCATACCCATACCCATTGAATGCTTATGGGAAAAACTAAAGAGCTCGGATTGATGATTGACTTTTCTTTCTGATAAATTTAAAAAATATTTAGAAGTTTAGTTTTACCCACATAATTCTCAAAGTTGAGGTTTAATGGCTTAAATTAATACCTTTTCCATTGCTCATTCATCTTGGTCATTTTCTTCTTAACCACATATCCATTCTCCCTGTTCTCTCACCTTTTAGTTCAAGTTATATTTTTATATTCTTTCCCCACTCCTGTCTATCCCTCTTTTTCTCCCTCAAGCCACTCCCCTTTCCCTCTCTCTTTCTGTCTCTTTGACTCTGTCCCTACACCTACACACCCAGACTGACCCCCCCCACACCCACCCTCTAAAAGCACCTAAGTCCACCCCCCATATATCTTTACCATCAGTCATCTCTTTTCCACATCAACTACCACAAAGAGGGTCTGGATGTTCAATAACTCTTAAAGTCGCAAGTGTAATAATCATTAACTGATTCCCTTCTCTAATCTAGTTATCCTTAACTTCTGGAGAGTTTCAGATTCCTTTCAAAATATGGTGATAGCTTTATAGTCTCTTGTCTGAAAAATCTCATACACACAAAATTCACCATGTAGTTTCTGATGATTAGCAGTTACAGAAGCCCAAACCACAGGTAGTAGTTTAAAATTTTGCTTGTTTCCCTTCCTTCCAAACTACCCCTAACCCACTGCTGCTTTTAATTCTCCTGATATATTGATGAATCACATTAATTTCCTCAAAAAACTTGTTCTACCCCACTATTTGCTGAATATAGATCTAAATCTTTATCCTGGACTCAAAATTCTAGAAGGTACAGCTTTACTTCCAATGAGACTCACCATTCTTGTATTCTGTGAAGACAACAGTCTAGCTCAAATTGATATGCACCAAATGTGTTCCCTTTTGTCTTTCCTTTACTGATTTTCTCTGCCTAATGCTCTACACCAATTACAGAATACCAATTCCTAGGTTCCAAAGAGATTCTGAATTCATTTGGGTATAGCATGGACATTAGGGGTTTTAAAGTTTTCCATGGGTCTCAAATATGTAGTAAAGTTTGAAAACCACTGATGCAGATAATCTAATACCCTGATCCCTCAGTTCTTTCTCGGTTCTAATAATTTTAGAAAACACAAAACTAGAAGAAGATATTTATAATATATTGATTTGGAAAAGTACTCACATTCATAATATATTAAAATTTCTCAAAATTAATGGAGAAATGGTAGGAAAAATTTTAAATATGCAGAAGACTTAAGCAAGCATTTCACTTATGAGAATACATTTATCTAAGTGATCATTGATAAAATAAAGGGGTAGTCAAAATAATGAGTCATAGGGGCATGCAAATACAAAGTACGATAATACTGAATAAATGGTTTGACCACACAAAGTGGTGGTGAGCTGATATACAACTAGAATTCTCTTTTACTGCTCATACACATGTAAAATCATTTTAGGAAACTATTTGGCAGTATTTATTAAAGCTGAACAGAGCTGAATATATATACATCCTTATGACTGTTAGCAATTCTGCCCTTAGATATCATCCCCAAAATGATATTCATGCACACAAGATAAGTAGGTACAGCATTATTCAAAATAGCCAAAAAAGTGGTAAACATATCAAATTTCATTGTACGTATGTGCAACAACATGGACAAGTTGCAGTCATAATGCTGAGTGACAGATGCCAGAGGAAAGAATGCACTCTGGGTGCTCTTATTTACATAAATTTAAACTGGCCAAATTAAACCATGGAAGTGGAAGCCAGCATAGTAGTGATTTTTTGGATGGAAAGAGAGAGGTAATGCCTGAGAGGGACAAAAGAAAATTTTCTGGAATATTGGGTAGTTCTATATCTTGATTTGAATAATGGCTACACAAGTATGTTCACTGTAAACAATTCATTGAGCTATGTACCTAACTAGATGTATATTATATAATATACTTCAATTTGATGTTTTTAAAGGGGAAAGATCTATATGTATTTACATGTCACATAGGTAGAACTTTAAGATGTATTACAAATGAAGAAAGAGAACATTTTATGTAAAAAAAGGGACTATCATTTTGAAAACCATAGGTGATACTAAAGTGGTGAACAATTATGTCTTTTTCTAAATATTCAACAGTGATACGTATAGACTGCACATTTTATTTGCTAAAAATGACACTCATGCCACATTGATTCTAGCATATTGAATAATGAAAACTACACACATAAGTGCTCAGTCAGGAGTTGAAGTAAAACAATGTAATCCGTCCTACCGAGTAAAGATACATAAGTATTGCCTTTTCTCCCCAAGTTACAGGTTGCAGTAGCCTGCAGTAAGTGACTTCCTTTCATACATGAAACTTCACTTTGAGGGCAACATACTTAACTAACTTCCTAGCATCCAGGAAGTAATTGTTTTTCCTCTCAAAAACAGCATCTGAATTCTTCAAATAATTTTACCTTTTTTTTCACTTTCTAGAAAGTATGAATGCATCACTCTTAAGAGGAAAACAAATTTGACTCTTCTAATTACACAAATTATTCAATATTTTTCAAATAGAGACAAGGCTAAGTTAGATCACCAAACTTATCATTTCTGTTAAAATAAAACTTAAATATTGATTAGATAGCAAATGTTATAGTTACGATGAATTAAAATTACCAACTCTATTTAATTTACTAAGAGAAACTAATATTGCCTATTAAAAATTTATTGTGACAATTTAAAAAACTATACTTCCACTCACCAACAAGCTATTCTCTTTTGTAGATAACCTATAGTAAGGCCCATCGTATATTAGAGATTCTATCATTTAATATTTTCATAAAATACTTGTTAGCTCTTTATATTTTAGCAACAAAGAGAAATACAAAATCTACTTTTTACTCCCACCTTCCCCCTTCTTTCTAATAATGTGTTTTTAACTGCCGGAAGAAATCTGGCCAATATATCATCATATAATTCATACATTAAGGTGCATAAAATTCCAAAATCCTCAAGCTTATATACAACATTTATATTTTTAGCACTTAAAACTGTGTTAATTGTGAACTATAATAATTTTTGTAACTGAAAGTAGATATTTCAAAATTAATAAAAATTAAAATATGTAAATATATTTCTACTTAAGTGTATGAGAAAGCATGTAAAATAGCCAGAAAGTATACCCAATAGACTAACATTATATTTAGTGGCAAAAAAGCATTCATGTTTAGAATTTTATATTTTCAATAAAAAAATTTTTAATGAAAAGATTGGATATGTCTTAAAATCAATTTAAGTGGCAATGACTTTAAGGACATCTCACCAAAAATGATACACAGATGCCAAATACATATCGGTGAAAAAAATGCTCTATATATTATCAGAGAAATGCAAATTAAAAAAATAATGAAATACCACTACGCATCTCTTAGAATGGTTAAAATTCAAAACACTGATAACACCAAATGCTGGAGAGCATGTGGTCTAACAAGAACACGTAGACATTGCTAGTGGAAATGCAAAGTAGGACACTTTGAAAGACAGCTTGGCAGTTTCTTACAAAACAAAACATACTCATAGCATATGATCCAACCATCATGTTCATTGGTATTTATCCAAAAGAACTGGAAACTTATTTCCATACAAAAATCCACATATGGATGTTTATAACAGCTTTATTCATAATAGCCAAAAGTTGGAGGCAGCCAAAATGTCCTTCAGGAGCTGAAGGGATAAATAAACTGTGGTACAGACAATGGAATATAATTCAGTGCTAAAAAGAAATGACCTATCAAGCCATGAAAAGACATAGACGAAACTTAAATGTTTATTACTAAGTAAAAAATCTGAAAAGGCTACCTACTGTATGATTCCAACTATACCACATTCTGAAAAAGCAAAATTACAGAGACAAGAAAAAGATCAATGGTTGCTAGGGGTTGGGGTCAGAGTGATGAATAGGATTTTTAAGGAGTGAAAACACTCTTATGGACACATCTTAGTATAAATTTGATTAATGTATATAAATACATTTGTATATTTGTAGTATGGACAACATCAAGAGTGAACCCCAATGTAAAGTATGTGGGTGATGATGATGTGACAGTGTAGGTTCATTAACTGTAACGAATGTACTGCTCTGGGTTTGGGGGGTGTTGATAATGGGGGAGGCTGTACATTTGTGGGAACAGTGGTATATGGGAAATGTCTGTAACTTCCTCTCAATTTTGGTGTGTATCTAAAAATACTCTTAAATAAAGTCTTAAGCAATCATTTTATGCTGGAAAAAAATACCTCTACATTTCACTTTTCTGAAGCATTTCAACAAATACTTGCTGTGAAAGATATGTGTTTCATTGATTTTTGTATGTGTGTGCTGACGTTTTGATTCCTGTCATATTTTCTTTTATGTGTGTTGTCATGCATTGATTCCTGTCACATTTTTTTCATGTATCTTCTGTAGATATTTTCTTTATGCTTACCATGGGGCTTACATAAAATTTCTTATAGCTAAAACAATCTATTTTAACCTGATAACAACTTCAATCATATATAAAAACTACTCATTTACATATCCCACCCCACTTTGTAATACTGATGTCACAAATCATATATTTATATATTGACATATTTTTGCATCTATAGTTATTTTTATGCTTTTGTCTTTTAAAAATTTTTTAATGTTTATCTTTGAGAGAGAGAGAGAGAGAGAGAGAGAGAGAGACAAAGAGAGCGAGCATGAGTGCAGGAGAGGCAGAGAGAGAAGAGGACAGAGGATTCCAAGCAGGCTCTGCTCTGATAGTAGAAAACCCCATGCAGGACTCAGTCTCACAAACCATGAGATCATGACCTGACCCAAAATCTGACACTTAACTGACTGAGCCACCCAAGCAAACCAGACTTTTGTCTTTAAAATTCTACCCAAAAATAAAAGTGCTTTAATTACCACCAAGTGCTCTAATTGCACCAAGTATTACAATAATCTGTACTTGCTTATACATTTACCCTTACAAGCAAGCTTCATATTTTCACATGCTTTCATGTTTCGGTATGGCATCCTTTCATTTCAACTTGGAGGATTCCCTTTATGATTTCTTAAAGGACATATCTAATGGTGATGAACTTTCTCAGCTTTTGTTTACCTGGGAAAGTCTTTATTTTTCCTTCATCTTTGAAGGACACTTTTACTGGGTATAGTATTCTTGCTTAGTAGGCTTTCTCCCCCTTTGGGCACTTGGAATATATGATCACATTCCCTTCTGGCCTGAAAGGTTTCTGCTAAGAAATACACTAATAATCTTATATGAGGTCCCTTGTGCATGAGGCATTGTTTTTCTCTTGCTGATTTCAAGATTTTCTCCTTGTCTTTGACCTCTGATAGTTTAATTACAATGTGTCTTTTGGTGTGGGCCTCTTTGTATTCATACTAGTTGGATTTCTTTGAGCTTCCTGAAATTAAGTGCCCATTTCCTTCCTTATATTTGAAAAATATTCAGCCATTATTTCTTCAAATATTCTCCCCCTCCCCTTCTCTTCTTTCTAAACTTCCATATGCATATAGTGGCTGTTTTTGAATTCCTTAAGCTTTCTTCACATTTCTGTATTATTATTATTATTATTATTTTGCTATTCTGACTTAATAATTTCAAATGATCTGTCATTGAGTCCACTGATGTTTTTCTTCTGTTTAATCAAATTTAACATTAAATTTCTCTAGTGAATTTTTCAATTCAGTTATTGAATTTGTTTAGTTCTTCTTTATACTTTCTGTCTCTGTTGATATTCTCATTTTGTTCATGTATTTTCTTGATTTTGTTGTTATTCTGTGTTCTTTTGTAGTTCATTTACCTCCCTTAAGACAATTTTTTTAATTGTTTTTCAGAGAAACCATGAATTTCCATTTCTTTTTGTTTATTTTGTTTTATTCTGTTCCTTTGATTAGACAAGGTTTTTCTGTTTCTTTGTGTCCTTGTAATTTTTTTTCTAAAATTTTGGATTTGGAGAAAAAAAAAACACTTCTTTCAGTCCTTATGGTTGGCTCCAGCCAGGGGAAGACCTTCACCAATGAACTCAGCTATGATTCTGGGGACCTCTGAAAACTCCTGAGGGGGTAGGGATATGACTTTCTGGGCATATAAATTTCCCAAATAGAGATTTGCTGGTTTCTTTTTCAGGAGCTCATAATCTTTTGCTCCCTCTGATGACCACACAATACTGCAAGTCCTATTGTGCTACAACAGCAAGTTGTTCAGCAACCTTTTGTCCTCAGCAATACCTAGGCACCCAAAATATCCTGATTCCCTGTCAGGGATCCAAGTCTGGCCAGACAGAAACCGATTTTGCAGCCCTCTGCAAATCCAAATCAATGCTTCTCTCTTCTCCCTCACTCTCAGGGAGCCATAAGTTGGGTACATTTTTTCAATAGCACCAATTCACATTAGCTTCTGTGCCACTGTAGGTCTGCCAGTGCAAGATTAAGCTACCCCTTTTTCTCTTACTTTCAGTGATCCCCAAGCAAATTAGGCGGGCTCCAACTATGCCAGTGTTTCAAGTCATTTGAGAAAGAAACAAGTCCCCCAGGCAGCCCCCTAAAAATCTTGAACATTGGACACATGTCTCACTTTTCTGCCTTTCCTCTCCCCCAGGTAGAAGGCATGAAGTAGAGTTTGCTCCAATGACACCCAACTGTGCTGGCTTGGGGGTGGGGCAATTGAGAGTAAAGTTAAATAATTCTTCCTATTCACTTCTATGTAGCTGTTCTTAACATCTCACCTGCCTGGGTAACTGCAACTTCTTAAGTGGTTCCTGGAGTTCCCATAAAGATACTTTGGTCCATATATGGCTAGAGTCCTATCCCTGTAGGAAGATAAGGGCTGTCTTCCTGTTCTGCCATCTTGCTCTTATTCTCATTGATTTCTGCTCTAGTCATGATTATTTATTTTCCCACTTATTTTGGTTATATTTTGCTCTTTTTTCTTCCTTACAGTAGACACTGAAGTCATTGGTTTGATATCTTTTTTCTTTCCTTATGTAGGTTTTTAGTGCCATAAATTTACCCCTCAAACTGCTTTAGTAGCATTATACAATTCTGATACAGCACATTTTCTTTTTATTCAATTCAAAATACCTTCTAATTTCTCCTTTGATTTTTTCTTTGAGTAATGTTATTTAGAAGCATATTATTTAATTTCTAAATATTGGGGAATTTTTCCAGAGAGCATCCTATTAGAGATTTCTAACTTAAATCCACTGTGGTCAGTAACATATACTGAATGACTTAGATCCCTTTCAATTTTTGAGATTCCTTTTATGTCCAATGCACTCTATCTTGGTAAATGTTTGTTTTGTGAGTACATGAAAAGAATGTTTGGTTTGGGGTAGAGCGTTTTATAAATGCCAATGACATGAAGTCAATTGATAGCGTGGTTCAAATCTTCTATTTCCTTACTAATTTTTCTTTCTCCTGTTCTATTCTTTGTTGAAAGGATCTGTGACTATAATTGTGGGTTAGTCTGTTTCTTCTCTTAGTTTAAGCAGTGCTTACCTTATGTATTTTCAAGCTTGGTTATAGCATAAGTCTTTCTTTTTTTTTTTTCTTTTGAGAGAAAGGAAACATATGCATGCAAGCAGGGGAGGGGCTGAGGGAGAGGAAGAGAGAGAACCTAAAGCAGGCTCCACACCCAGTGCAAAGCCCCACAAAGGGCTCAATCTCACAAATGTGAAATCATGACCTGAGCTGAAATCAAGAGTCAATACTTATCCAACTGAGTCACCCAGGTGCCCCTATATATTCATAAATATTGATAATTCACCTCTTTATTGGTACAAAATAAACATACTCTGGGTAATATTCTTTTCTCTGAAAGTTACTTTGTCTGATATTGACATGATCATTCAGATTTTGTTTTACAAAGTGTTAGATCATATAAATTCTTCCATTATTTTACTTTTAAGTTACTCTTATCTGTATCTATATACTTGAAATTTGTTTCATGCAGATAGCTGTTGTTTTTTACCCAATCTGACAATCTCTATATTTTATTTGAAATTTCTACATCATTTAAATTTAGTCTGCTATTAATATGTTTAGCTTCAAATCTATAATCTTGCTATTTGTTTCTTATTTGTCCCATCTTTTCTTTGTTTCTATTTTCCTCTTATTGCAGTTTTTTATATCAATGAATATTTCTATCACTTTATCTTCCTTGTGGACTTTTTAGCTATATAACTCTTTGTCATTTTATATGGTGGTCTCAGGATTTAGAAGATAATGTTTAGCTTACCATAATTTTTAAGTGATATAATGCCACTACGCATAAAGCATAAGAACCTTAAAACAGTGTATAGTACAGTAAAAACCCCTGTATTGCATGTAATTTGCTGTGTGAGTGTTCCGCAAAATGAGCAACCATTCTAATATGTAAATTTTAACTTCTTAGGTGAGTTATGTCTTGCAATATGATGCCAAATGTCACATGATCACAACTGAGCCAATGGTTCTTGAAATTCACTTTGATATATAAGTGCTTTGGATTACAAGCATGTTTCTGGATGAATTATGTTTGCAAACCAAGGCTTTACTGTACTTTTATATTCCTCTCTCAATATGTATGCTATTGTTCATTTTAACTTTACATATACCATAAATCTCACATTACATGATTTTTGTTTAAAGTCACTTATCTTTAAGAGAGTTGAATAATATGAAAAAAATCTTAAATATTTACTTATCTAGTTACCATTTCCTCTGCACTTCATCTTTTTTGGATTCATATTTCCAGTTGGTATCATTGTCGTTCTGCCTGAAGAAATTCCTTTAACATATCTTATAGTGTAAGAATGCAGTTCACAGATTCTTTCAATTTTTGTAACAAAATTTTTATAAAAATTTTTAATCTTTGGTTTGAAAGGAATGTTTGATAGGTATAGAATTCTAGGGGGGGTTGTCTTTCAGTTCTTTAAAATTTTTTTCCACTCAATTGTTTAGGATATGAAATATGCTATTGTCCTTGTTTTTGTACCTCTATATATAATATGTCTCTTAATCCTTTTATATTTTAAAATTGTTTTAATTGAAGGCTACCACTGAGCAATTTGATTATGATGTCCCCTTTGTGTAGTTTTCTTCATCATCCTTATACAGAAGGTGCATTAAGTTTCTTAAATTTGAGTCACCAAACTTGTAAAATTTATTTTTTTACGATTATTTATTTTGAAAAAGACAGAAACAGCAAGAGTGGAGGAGGAGCAAAGATAAATGGAGAGGGAGAGAATCCCAAGCAGGTGCTCGACTGCCAGTGCAGAGCTGGACATGGGGCTTGAACCCATGAAGCCACTAGATCATGACCTGAGCTGAAACCAAAAGTTGGACATGTAACCAACTGAGGCACTCAGGCACCCCAAACTTGTAAAATTTATGACCATTTTTTAGTTAAATATTTCCCCCACTCTGTCTTCTGTCCTCTGGGCTAATTCCATTAAATTAAGTATATTAGGTTGTTTAAAGTTGTCCCACAACTCACTGGTACTCTTTTTGCTTTTTTTTCTCCCTATTTTTTCTTTTAGGTTTCATTTTGGATAGTTTTTATTGCCGTATCTTCAACTTCACTATTTTTTTCTCCTGCAAAGTGTAACCTGCCATTAACCCCATCCAGTGCATTTTTCTTCTCACACATTGTAGTTTTCATCTTTAGAAGTTATGTCTGGATCACATTTATTTATGTCTTCTATGTATCCACTTAACTTTGGATCATATGGAATACCTGTACATAACTGTTTTAAAGTACTTGAGCTCTGGATCAGTTTTATTTATCTGATTTATCTTGCCAGTATGAGTCCCATTTTCCTGCTTTTTTTTTTTATAACTGGTAAGTGTTGGTTGGTTACCAGACATTATGAATTTTAACTTATTGGGTGTTAAAAAATGTTTTGTTCCTGTAACTATTCTTAAGCATTTTTTTCTGGGATCCAGTTAAATTGCTTGGAAACAATGCTACTCTTTCTGGTCATGCTGCTAGTATTTATGAGAACAATGTATTGGTCAGTCTAGGATCATTTGTTTCTTGCTACTGAGGAAATGTTCTTCTTTATACTCTGCCCAATGCCCTATGACATTTGAGATTTTTGAGTTTGTTTAGTAAGCACTATTCCTGGCCATATGTGAGCACCAAGAATCATTACACGTGAAAGGTTATTTCCCGAGCTTTGCATCCTCACATACATGTGCTGATAAGTTAAACAGCTGAATTCTCAATGGAAGGTCCTCTGAGAATCTCTGGAGTTTTCTCTCCTTGTAGCTCCTTCCTCTCCAAAAATCTGTTCTGTGAATTCTAGCTGTCTGCATCTCATCGAACAGTCAGTTTCGTAGCCTCAGCTCACGGTGTCTACTGAACCTCACCCAGGTTCCCCTCCCCTGTGTTGTGATCTGAAAACTCATTCAAAGGATCTTCATCTTAGTTGCCCGAAGTCTAGTGTCTTGAAAACCATTCTACATACATTTTGTTTTTACTCCTCAGACAGGAAGATAAATCTAATCTCTGTTATTCCATCTTGACCCAAAACTGAAGTCTGCCAAGATTTTTTTCTTAAGGATTTTCATTGTTTCCATTGAGTAGGTTGTTCTAAAAGCTATGTTATCTGTATTAACAGAGACTCTGGCAATTTTTTATTTATTTCTTTTTTTACCCTTCAGGATATCTATACTTAATGCTAATAATTATTTCTCAGCATCTTTCTTATGCCTACAATGATTCTTATCCAGGGAAGAAGAATAATGTAATCACAAATACATTATGATTAAATAATTAATTAATGAATGGGAAGGTTTACAAATAAAAGAAAATTATCTCTATGACTTCAGATATAAGTTAAAAAATAAGATTACATTTGCTAACATATAAAAAACTACTTTAAATCTGTTTATTATGATGACCAGCCAATACTGGTCTCTCTGAGCAGTGTTACACATTTCAATGATTAAATGACCTATAGAACTTTCTTTTTTATTGTATAATTTGACATTGAAAGTCTACTAAAAATATTCCTATTGGCTTTAAGCTATAATGGGTTTTCTCTCTATATTTCATGCTTTTCTAAATAATGTGTTGAAAATAAATATGAAGTAAGTATATCTCTGACGTTGCATGGAGAATCTTTCTGAAATGTTAAGTTTTGCCTCACATATGATTTTTAAAAATATTTTATAAAAAGAAATTATATTTTTTGACACTTCCCTTGCTCAGCTTACCAGTACATTTACTTACTTATAAGATATCAATGCCCAAATTTAAAAACTAGTAGTGGGCTTCCTTTTTAAATGTAATTCAATAAAAAATTATGAAATATACAACTAAATTACTTCAGACAATCTTTGTGCCCTAAGATTTTTTTTAATGTTTATTTATTTATTTTGAGACACAGCACAGTGGAAGAGGGGAAGAGAGAGAGGGAGACAGAGAATCTGAAGCAGGCTCCAGGCTCCAGGCTCCACACTGTCAGCATAGAACCCCACACAGGGCTCAAACCTACAAACCATGGGATCATGACCTGAGCCGAAGTCGGTTGCCCAAAAAACTGAGCAACCCAAGTGCCACTCTTGTGTCCTAAGATTTTAATGTACACAAAATTTTTCAGACCTTTCAGCTTGTGTGTGTGTGTGTGTGTGTGTGCGTGCGTGTGTGTTGCATGTGCATTACATAATTTGGATTATTTAAAGTGCATATGAAAATTTTGTAGATGCACACTGGCCTGGGTTCACAGTAATATTTCATTCTGTACTACACTCTCTTTTTTCGATTACCTGGGAATGCACAGGAAATGCAAGCAGGCCCAATCATAACGCTGTCTGTCATGTCAGACAATGGATATTAAAGCAGGTCATGTTAACAAGAATCTCTTCCCACTTTTTGGAAAAGGGAGGTTCTTGCTTTTCTTTCTTGCAAACCTATAAGAACATGAGAAAAGTGTTATCATATGCCATGGCTTTGGTTTTGTGAAGAAAGCAATGTGTGGAAAATGAAATGACCTGAGCAGGGAAACCGAGGGAATCCTGGGCTCATCACAGCTTCCAACTGACAGGCACCTTCATCCACATCCATTTTCTTACAGTTCAGTTTTATTAGCCAATGAATCCTCTTCCATGCTTAAGGGAATTTGAGTATGGTATCTATCACTTGTACTCAAAAACTGGCCTTAAATGTGGATATAAAAATATTAAAATATATTTTTAGAAGAAAATCTTACTTAAGAATTTTAAGAATTCTTTTGATGTCATTTGATGATGGATAATATGAAAATAAAATATATGACTGCAGGTACTAGCTTGAGACTCTAGTTGAATTGTCAGCTAGTAATAATATCACCTACAACAAACAATCCTAATATAAGATTTTATCATCATAACCTTTATTTCTATTGTTAATATTTAGATGAGGCAAACAATTCACACTGTCTTCCATTCTTTTCCATGTTTGTGTACTGAAAAGAAAAATGTTTACATGGGTTCAACATTCAGCCCAAGTTTCCTGACTCAAAACGAGTGTTAATAAGGTAATAAAATTTTAGAAAGTAACTGAAATCTTCATGGTCCACAAATAAAAGGACTTTTTCTTGGATAAAATAGAGAGGGATGATGAAAAAGGAAATAGAGAAGTAGGATGCAATAGCATCACTGAGAGCTGAGATCAAACACAAAATGTAAAGAAACCCTGGGAAATACGGTTAATCCTGGATTTAATACTATAGCAGGAGCTCAGAACATCTTCATCAAGTATTTTCTTTCTGTTTTCATTTTCTCTAAGGTAACCAGTAATTAATACAATTGGTAGTGCCTAGCTCTTCCACATTTGCATCATTTTCTTTCATAATATAGCCATCTGCTTTCTGTGAATAAATGGAAAGCAAATCAATTTATAGGTATTAATTGATCTTAAAGCACTGTGGAAAGTTCTGCAGGCAACATTGTAAGGACGAGTGATTTTAATACTCTCTAATTTTGCTTTAAAGTGTTTATACTATGAGTTGTATGACTTAAACACTTTATAGCCTCTAACTGGCCAAATTTTGTTAAAATAAATTTTAATGGGTTAGGAAAAAGGAAGTATGGAGGGCTGAGGGGAGAAAAGAAGACTCACACTCTTAATGTAGTCCACAATTTCCACCTTGAAATAGTTCCCATATATGAAACCCCTTAAATTATATTGTAACCCTTCCCTCTGGAGTCTTGACCTGCAGTTTGAGAAATACTGGCATTGATATATGAAATACACAGATAATGCAAAAAAACTCATTTTACCACATAGCTTCACCTTCTGCCCCCATCAATCATATTACAAAATCTGTCAACAAGAAGCAAATTGCCTCCCTTCCCATGGTCACTTTAGAGGAAGTGTTAATGACAAACATAAATGCCAAAAGTGAACAGGAATAAAGATATAGAGACAATATTGTAGTTAATTGGTTTCTAAATGGTAATGTTAACCTACAAGGGAAAGCTTGTGCTGAAAGGAAAAACGGGAAAAGTCTTTTGGATCTTTTGTTAGGTTTAGAGAAGACAATATTATTCTCTGGTATCAGTGCTTCTCTCTTACCTTCTCTTTGCTTTCCCACTTTTCAGTTCTTTCTCCAAACCCTTCCACCAACCTTCTCCCTTCTTTCCCTCACCTATTACCCTGACGAAGCTCAGCATAGTAAGGAATGCAAATAAACTTGGAAGAAAATATTGTAGGCATATAAAACTATACATTAAATTCTGAATTACTTTATCTGTCACTTGGCTAATGAATATTTATTGCATGCCTACTACCTACCAGACAAATATCATGCGTTCAGATGAAAAACGTGCTTAACAAAATAGCTCCTTTCTTTATGGAGTTTACTCTCCACATTTAACAGAGAAGGAAACCTGCACCCATATTTACTAGCTACTGAGAAACTGTTACGTGCAAAATGTTGAGAGTAAATTTTCATAGAGCTAGGGAAATGTATAATTTGGGGACCCAACTTATTTAAGTGCATTAGGAAAGGTTTACTGGCACAGTAATAGTCATACTGGGATTTGAAGGGAGACCACCATTTAGATAAGGTAAAGAGAAGAGGTAGAACATTCCAGGAAGAGGGACCTGAATGCACAGAAGGAATGAATTAGGAGAAGAAAGCCAGAGTGGCTGGCATGAATTAAACAGAGTCGATTTGCACATCTGAGACTGGAAAGGCAACTAAAGGTCGGGTTTTGGGGATTTTAGGAGGGTTACTTAAAGGCCCACTGGAAGCTGTTGCAAGATTTTAAGAGAGAAATTACATATTCAAATCTGTATTTTAAAAAGTGTATATCCTGGCTGCTCTGTGGAAAATGGAGAAGCGGAGGTAAGTATGGCCATGATGACCGCAGCCTAGTTGAGGACACGGACAATAAGCACAGAAGTGAATGCACTCAAGAGGTACCTCGGCGGTGGAATGTATTGAACTGGGGAGAAGGATAAGAAGAGAGTCTAGAAATATCCTTGTATTTTTTTGGATTAAATATATAATGGATAGTAGGGAGTTTTACTGAACTAGAGAAAACTAGAAGGCAAAATGTTTAGATGGGAAAAAAATACAAATCTTAGGATCACAAAAGTGACCTAAAACGGAGCAGCCAACTGAATATTAAGTATTTAATTATCAATAATTTTACTTGTCCTTCACAGGGATTATAAGAGTTCCAGGTCGATGATTCAGATGGCCCATTTCTTATTAAAACTTTTCCAGTTTTGCATGAATGTCTAAGGCATTCATAAGAGAATATAAGAGAATTATTTTCAAATCTGGATGTGCTCAGGAATGTATTTCTGGTGAAGAAAAAAAATCCATGTTTAAAGGAAAGGCTGAACTAGTCTAGCTTACATTTTGTTGAATTCATAATTATAAGAAGAATTTCTAGTGGTGAAAACAATACCATCAGGTAACAGTAAGAGATTTAAGCCATTTTTTCTCTATCCCTTTTGCCACTGACTCTGCCACTGCTATTTTCAGTATTCAGTTTTGGCTTATAATTCTGTGTTCTCTGCACAATAGGCTATGGCATTATATCTTTCCCAGACTCATAAACCCCTAAGCTGCCATCTGCTCACCCAAAACTGCTTTGAATATCCATTCTCTAAAATAAAGCCCAGGTTTATTACCTCAACAGGTTTTTCCCATACTACGAACATGAATTTGGGTTCACTAGTACAAAAAAATCAATCATTCATTCAAGTTTAGTATAATATTTATTTTGAGCAAAGCAATCCACTAAGGGCTGAGCTGAAACAGACAAACATTAAGTTACTAGATCTCACAATGACTGAAATCTTACTGGATTGATAGCAAAGTGATTTGCATAATTTTGGGAAGACTAAACAAGTATAAAACTATTAGGACCAAGTTTTAAATTAATTACCAATATGTTACCATTTAAAATTTCTAATAGAGGCCTACAATAATCTTACTGGTTTGCACAGTTGTCTTTTCCATTAGTAAAGGGGCAAACAAGATAAAATCGAAGAGATCTTAGCCTCTTAATTTAGTAGTAACACTGAAAGCTTACATTAACAAATTATTTTTTTAAATTTTTTTAAAATGTTTTATTTATTTTTGATACAGAGAGAGACAGAGTATGAGAGGGGGAGGGGGAGAGAGAGAAGGAGACACAGAACCGGAAGCAGTCTCCAGGCTCTGAGCTGCTGTCAGCACAGAGTCTGATGTGGGGCTTGAACCCACGAACGTGAGATCTGACCTGAGCTGAAGTGGGAGGCTTAACCCACTGAGCCACCCAGGCACCCCTTACATTAACAAATTAAATACAGAGCTTGATCTCAAGGTTTTTATACATTCAAATGCTTAAAAGTTAGTCAATCAATTAATCTTTCAGTTACACTTGGAATATCTCTTCACCCCATCACTTTCACCCCCCCCAGCCCTAAAGGATCATTAGAGGTAAGATGCATGTTAAGATTAGTAACTATAAAAATGAGATATACTATTAACATTTCCCCTAAATGACAATGCCATTCTGTCTTTCCTAACCTTCGAAAGTTGTTTTCCAGTGATTATGCAATTCTATTTAGATTTGGGGAGAATTATACAAAATCTTATATATTATATATGATAAATACATAAATATTATAAATATTTGTCACCTTGTCGAAGGTTAATGAAAACCACATAAAATCTGGGGTGTCTGGGTGGTTCAGTCAGTTAAGTGTCAAACTCTTGATTTCAGCTCAGATCATGATCTCTTAGTTGGTGAGTCCAAATCTCACACTGGGCTCCATGCTAGTAGTGTGGAGCCTGCTTGGGATTCTCTCTCTCTCCATCTCTTTCTGCCATCCTCTACTTATTTTCTCTTTCCTTCTCTCCCTCAAAATAAGTAAAGTTAAAAAATAATGAGATAAAATCTTAGGAGGCATTCATGGATCATATATACCTTATTGCTTCTATGATATATTTCCTGGTCTTGTGCCAATTAACTTGCAATTTATTTGAATTATGTAAAATTCATAATGCTAACATGTATTCCTGGTTTAGGACAGCAAGTTTGGCACAAATATTCATCTCTTCTTACTCATAAATTCAGAAAATTTTGCATACTTTACAAAAGCACGCACTATCAGAACAAATAACCAGAACTGTGAGGAAAAATATTTAAAAGCTATCCAGGCAAGTCATGGTCCAAGTGTGATGTGAAGTATTCAAATCATAATAAGAACTCAGCAGGTGTAAGAAAGAAGAATACAATGGATACCAAGAAATAGAATGATTGAATGAGATGCTGAAATATTATGGTGAGGAAAAGAAATACTTTATCTTTCAAAAATAAAAAATAAAAGATAATAAGAAATTCTGGGGGGAGGGAAGCTATATAAAAAAAGCATGAAAAAAAAGTAGAAAATCAAAACGTGATATGATTTTGAGAAGTCAACCAATGGTGTATGTTACTTTTATCTACATTTCATTGGCCATAACTCAATGGTGGAAAGCTGTAGCAGCAACCAGAAACTTTGATTAGTTGTCCTAGAAATAAAGTTTGATGAGCACTTAGGTCTATTTTACAGTTTCTGTGAAATGGTTAATAGTTTAAACTCTTAATTTTGTATTCCATCATTCTCAGATCTGATCTTTTGATTATTACTTTGCAAGATGACAGTATTATCATTTTCCTACCTCTTATTACCCTATCATCCAGTTTCTGCCTCCAGTACATTACATTTTTATTGCAAGGTTGATAATATTTACTTTATATTCAATAATAATCATCAACTTTGTTGTTCTTTGAATAGTGGTTAATTATAAAAGTTTATAATCCATAAAGGCATCTATGTCATTATAACTATTTAAATATTATTCATTACAGAGCCACGGTGTGTTCTATTATTGTATCTTTTTTGGTCCTATTTGCATACTCATAGAAGAGTGTGTTTAATGGATTTTTCCTATCTAATAACCCTTTAAACAATTTGAACAACAAAAAGAATATATATGTAGAGAGAGAGACAGACAGACAGTCAGGCTGTCCGGAACTATAACATAAGATTTCATGTCCTTGCCATCAGAGACTCAAGAGCAGAGAAAAGTGATGAGGCAGGGAAGGTACTAAAAGAAGTCACGTTCCTTGCTAAACGTGTCCCAAATATAGCAAGGAACATAAATTTTCATATTCAAGGAGTTGAGTGAACCCTAAACAGGATAAACCCAAAGAAATCAATGTCAAGACATATCATAAAGAAAATTTAAGAACTACAGACAAAAAAAAATCTGGAAACGGCTAGAGAAAAAGAATACCTTACCATAGAGGGCAGAAGGGACTGGCACATATTTTTCAAGTGCAAAAACAACAACAACAAATCCTGTCTATCTAGAGTCCAATATACAATAAAAGTATCCTTTTTTTTTGAAGAAAAATTCAAGGTATCATCATCAGAAGAAAAATGTGTTACTAAAGAACACAGTAAGCAAAAATTATGGGTAAAAAACAGACTTCCCTTCTCTTTAGTTTTTAAAATTATAGTTGGTTGAAGCAAAAATTCTAACATTGATATACTGATATGGTTTTAATTATATGTAGCAGAAATACTTTCAAAAACTTAAATGGGAAAATAATAAAAGGAGATAAAGGGAGCTAAGTCCTCTATATTTCATTTAAACTAATGAAGAAATGACACCAATGGACTGTGAGACATATCACAGAACAGCCATAGATATAACACAAACACACATACACATCTACATACATTTAAGGTAAAAGAAAAACCCAATAAAGAGCCATACAGAAAGATAGGATTGTCAATAACAATATAGGGACACCAGGGTGGCTCAGTCAGTTAAGTGTCAGACTTAAGCTCAGGTCATGATCTTGCTGTTTGTGAGTTTGAGACCCATGTGGGGCTCTGTGCTGACAGCTCAGAGCCTGGAGCCTGCTTTGGATTCTGTGTCTCCCTCTCTCTGCCCCCCCCTTCACTCGCACTCTGTCTCTGTCTCTCAAAAATAAATAAACATTAAATAAACATTAAATTAGTGGGGAGTGAAAAGTTCCTAGCATTAAATAAGTATGTGTAAGTAAGTAAATATATATTTGTTTTAAAAAAATAGTAGATTGGGGTGCTTGGGTAGCGCAGTTGGTTAAGCATCTGACTTTGGATCAGGTCTTGATCTCATGGTTCCTGAGTTGGAGCCTCACATCACGATCTCTGCTGTCAGCACAGAGCCTGCTTGAGATGTCGCCCTCTCTTTCTGCCCCTGCCCCCCTCAAGAATAATAAACATTTAACAAATAAATAAATATTTAAAAATTTTTAAAAGTTAATGGATTAAAAATCTTAAGGGTTGGGGCACTTGGGTGGCTCAGTCAGTTAAGTGTCTGACTCTTGATTTTGGCTCAGGTCATGATCTCATGCACAGTTCGTGGGATGGAGCCCTACGTGGACAGAGCATGGGGCTCCATGCTGACAACATGGAGCTTGCTTGAGATTCTCTTCTCTCTTTCTGTGTCCCACCTCCAGCCCCAGCCCCTCTCAAAATAAACAGATAAGCTTAAAAAATCTTTGGGGTAATACATTAAAATGATTTGACACATGGCTTAGTTATGTGTATAATATTGTATATGAGTTATACATATATATGTATATGTATATGTATTATGTACATGCTTGCATATACATACATATAACTTAGATACTAAAGTATAACCCTTAATATTTCTAAATCCACTATCAAAACAACATATTTTATATAAAAAGAACCTTAGTTTTTAACTTGTTAGGGAAACTAAACCTGATACATTCGGTTTCAAAGACTGAGTGTGTTGCATTAATTGATGTCCTGGCTCTTGTTGCCTTGGAAATGTTTCAAATGTCCTAGGTCTTTTCCTGCACTACAATAATGGACATACATTATAAATTGAGATTTCATGCATGAAAAGGATCTGTCTACCAAAAACAACTAATCCTCTTTTTCTATATTCTTTTTGCCATCATCATCTCTCTTCTGCAATCATTATAATCATTGATGCTTGGCTACGAATTCCACTAAGAACATCAATTTAACAATTTGAACACAGAAGCTACTAAGACCAAAAAGTTCAAATGAGTGTGTGATTGATGAGAGAGGACGAACACACGGAATCTTCTCAGGACCATCAAGCAAACCCAATTAGAGCTTAAGGGAGGAAGGTAATGGATTAAAACCCCAGTGCTTTCAAATTAACATTGACTACATTCATTGGATATGCTGGAATAGAAACTTGATCCTGGAACAGAAAAGAGACATTCATGGAAAATACTGAAGAATCTGAACAAAGTCTAGGTTTTTTTTAATAGTAAAGTATGAATGCTAATTGCTTATTTTGACCAGTATGTCTTGGTTATGTATGATGTCAACATAAAGAAAATATGGATGAAAAGTGCTCAGAAATTCTCTGCACTTTCTCTGTAACTCTTTTACAAATCTAAAAATATTTCACAATGTAAAGTTTTATTAATAAAAAATTAAGATTTAAATCTTGTATACAATGACAAAGACTTGAGAGTAGAGCTTTGAAGCATGAAATGTCATTCTAGCAAAACTTCAACACATTGGTGAAGAGCAATATAGACTTAAAAGAGATATGCCAGAATGACTGGAATAATATTTTCAGTCATATTACTTAAAGATCTTCATCACTTTCTTTCTAAGTGTTAAGTCTAGACTTAAATAAGAACACAACACATATTTTAAATAATTTCACATAAAAATGTGGAATAATTTAGTGTCAGAATAGGCACACTTGGGAGTTGCCTGTGCTTGTTGTATGCATTAGAAATGGCATAGGGGCGCCTGAGTGGCTCAGTTGGGTAAGCATCTGACTTCGGCTCAGGTCATGATCTCACAGTGCATGGGTTCAAGCCCCGCATTGGGCTCTGTGCTGACAGCTTAGAGCCTGGAGCCTGCTTCAGATTCTGTATCTCCCTCACTCTCAGCCCCTCCCCTGCTCACTCTCTGTCTCTGTCTCTCAAAATAAAATAAAAGACATAAAAATTTTTTTAAAAAGAGAAATTTAAAAAAAAGAAATGGCATCAAGAACCTTCAAACTTCCCAAGAAAAGGATATTTATATGCAAATATGAAGGTTAAGAAAAATGCTGTAAAATACTTTGACTAAATGAAGACAGTCGAATCTGTGAAGTATAAAAAAGTGAGAAGGGGAGCTCTATGGATAGTTTTTTGAGGAACTTTCACACTGTTTTCCAGAGTGGCTTCACCAGTTTACATTCCCACCAACAATGCAGGAGGGTGCCCGTCTCTCCACACCCTCGCCAGCATCTTAAGTCTCTTGGTTTGTTCATTTTAGCCACTCTGACTGGTGTGAGGTGGTATCTCAGTGTGGTTTTGATTTGTATTTCTCTAATGATGCGTGATGCTGAGCATCATTTCATGTGCCTGTTGGCCATCTGGATGTCCTCTTTGGAGAAGTGTCTATTCATGCTTTCTGCCCATTTCTTCAATGGATTATTCATTTTTCAGGTGTGGCGTTTGGTGAGTTCCTTGCAGATTTTTGATACTAGCTCTTTATCTGATATGTCATTTGCAACTATCTTTTCCCATTCCATTGGTTGTCTATTAGTTTTGTTGGTTGTTTCCTTTGTAGTGCAGAAGTTTTTATCTTGATGAGGTCTCAATAGTCCATTTTTCCTTTCATTTCCCTTGCCTTTGGGGATGTGTCAGGTAGGAAATTGCTGCGGTTGAGGTCAAGGAGGCTGTTTCCTACTTTCTCCTTGAGGGTTTGATATCTTCCTGTCTCACATTCAGGTCCTTCAGCCATTTTGAATTTATGTTTGTGTATAGTGTAAGAAAGTGGTCTAGTTTCATTCTTCGGCATGTTGCTGTCCAGTTCTCCCAGCACCACCTGCTAAAGAAGCAGTCTTTTTTCCATTGGACACTCTTTTCTGCTTTGTCAAAAATTAATTGGCCATACATTTGTAGTAAAGTGGATGGACCTTGAGGGTGTCATGCCAAGCGAAATAAGTCAGGCAGAGAAGGATAGATACCATATGTTTGCACTCATAGTTCTAGCAGGGGAAACCTAATGGAGGACCATGGGGAGGGGAAGGGGGAAAGAGAATTGGGGAGAGAGAGGGACACAAAACATGAGAGACTATTGAATACTGAAAACAAATTGAGGGTTGAAGGGGGAAGGGGAGGGAGGAAGGGAGGAGGTGGTGGTAATGGAGGAGGGCACTTGTGGGGAAGAGCACTGGGTGTTATATGGAAACCAATTTGACAATAAACTATTAAAAAATAAATAAATAAAAATTAAAAAGTGAGAAGGCCTTGTGAAGGCTAAGCAGTTTGGATTCTTCCATTGAACTGCAATATAAATTCAATTTTCTTTCACCCTAAAGAATTAAAGTCCCATAATGGTGAAATCTCTTCAAGACACTTACCATAGTTTTTCCTTTAACCAGATTATAATTCCTAACAGGGAAAAAAAATCTGGAAAAAAAATTTTTTTTGTAACTCCAGTAAAGTAAGCCTGGATTCTTTCCCCTGATACTTTCCTACAAAGTACAATAAGGGGAGATGGCTGGTTACTGTCCAGCCACTGTTAATAAACCCGTTATTGCTTCTATGTTTTCAGTGCATGATTAGAAAGCATATACAGTTTGATTCAAAAATTAGAAAACAGGAGAGTGCAGCCAAATAGTATTTAGTGTCATTTTGCTCCTTCAGGGGATTGGAAGACAAAGAGTGAGAATATTAATGTCAACCTGCAACATTCTTGCCCAAATACAGTGTCAATCTGTGGAGGACTGTTGGAAGCCATTTTCTGAACTCACTAAGTTGAGGGAAAAAAACTCCTTGTGAGGTAAGGCGTGTTTGCAAGGCAGGGGCCTACTGCTGTCAGATGGAGACTGATCTCTACCCCCTTCTCAGTTAGTTTTGCTTGAACACCGAGCCTCAAGGTGCCTTGTGGACTGGTATCAGGAGTGACTTGTCTCCTTATTCTGGCCCTGAAATGCTGATTACACCTGGTGAAGGAACATATAGAAATTTCTTCTTTTGTGTTTATGGGAGCAAATGAAATCTTGCCATTTGCAACGACATGGATGGAGCTAGAGTATACTACTGAGGGAAATAAATCAGAAAAAGACAAATACCAAATGATTTCACTCGTGTGGAATTTAAGAAACAAAAGAAACAGGAAAAGGGGAAAATAAGAGAGAGAGAGAGAGAGAGAGAGTGAGAGAGAGAGAGAGAGAGAGAGAGAGAGAGAGAGAGAGAAAGAAATCAAGAAACATGCTTAACAATAGAGAACAAACTAATGGTTACAGAGGGGAGGTGGGTGGGAAGATAGAAGGAATGGGTGGTGGGGATTAAGGAGGGCACTTGTGATGAGCACCAGGTATTGCATTGAATCAGTATGTTAATACCTAAAAGCAAGATAGCACTGTATGTTAACTAACTGGAATTAAAATAAAAACTTTGCTGGTAGGATGCTTGCTACTTAGAAGTCTTCTCAGGAGCATTCATTACTCCAGATTACATTTATGTCTTTAAGTCAGGTTACTATGATACACACGCTTAAAGGAGTTTAATAATTACTGTCTATATGATTTATTCTATTAAAAATTAAATTTTAGTCATATATTTTACATAGGAATGTACTCTATAATTCTGATATTAAAATCATGTGCATATATCTATTCAAAGTTGTATTCTTCAAAACATTAGAAAATTGAGACCAATGAATTTGAATTTTTAGTATAAAACACTGTTGGTATCCCTAAAATTTACTCTTCTTCAGATAATACATAATTAAAAAACAATAAAAATAAAATATTTTAGGGTAATCCATTACCTCATGCTACTGTATTAAGGTAATTTGTAAATTAATAGACAGTCTAAATTACTAAATGACTAAATTTCAGACACAAGAATAAGTGAACTTTCTTATTATAAACTCATAAATTTGCATCAAGATGCAAAAAGAGCCAAGTGATTCAAAACCATAGAAGCAATGTAATGAGATAAAAGGATACCACACACAAACAAAAGAAAAGTCTTACAGAATTAAGAGGCTGGCACGCTCTTCTCTCTCTAGGAGAGAACCAATTACAGGGACAGGAATCTTTACATGTTTTGGTTACTACTTTATACAAAGGTCCAAGACAGAGCTCAAAACACATACTTTCATCTCCATTTTACGACTAAAATCTAAAAATCAAAGAAGGTAAACACTGAAAAAGAAGACTTAGCTAATTTTTAAAATAAGTCCTTTATTTGTCAAAGACAAACCATATTAGATTTAAAATAATAATCATTGGGGAAAATGGCAACAAAAAAGAATGACAAATTATAATTTCATATGGATTATTTGTAAAATATTGTCATAATAATAATTATTACATGGCCTCTAAAATCAGACCATCTGGTTTCTAATCTCAGATTTGACAAATTGCTGTGTGACCTTGGGCAAGTCACTTAATCTTTCTGTGCCTTTTCCTTAACTATATTTTGCATACAATGATAAAACCTACCCCATGGTATTGTCATGATAATTAAATGAGAGATAAAAACTGCTATTTAACTGTTATTTAGTAATAGTAGTAGTAATAGTAGTAATAGTATTAGTAATACTTGTAGTAGAAGCAGCAACAGTAGCAGCATATCCTAACAAGTGTTCACAGTCATTCTGTATGGACATCTCTAATGAACGCAGAATGTACTAAGAATTTTGCTTCACAGATAAAATGCATACATAATAACAACTCGTTGAATTTCTAGGAGTTTTTATAGTTACAAACATTGATAATTTGTTTTTAAACAGTACTATATAAATATAAAAAGAACATAAAATAGACTTAGAGGCTGGAAATTACCTTTTTAACTTTATAATTAGCTTTTTAAACTTATGCCTATACCTAAACTCATATGTAAACTATCCTAACCAGAAGTGATTTATTTTAATGTATATTTTAATATAAATTAATGTCTAGTATTGCTCATAATTATGGATCTTCATTTTATTGTTACAATTTTGTGATAAATATTTGTTGCTTACTGCTTATAGCATCTTTTCTCTACATTATTGTTGGGATAATACCATTAATTTTTCTTTGAGTCTATGTTCTGGCATGTTAAATTATATGAAAGGGATGAAAAAGAAATGCATTTAAATAATATACAGGAATCTGGAACAGCTCAATTAAAAGTAAGTTAAGTAATGTGGTTAGTCTGCATGAAGTAGTAAACATGATGGCATGAATTTCAATGGCAATCTGCATTCAATATTTCAGCACAAATGTTTTAAAATATGATTTTAAATGTGCAACTTTATATATATATGCTATGTGTTGAATTGCATACCTACAAAGAGATATGTTGAAAAATTCTAACCCTCAGTACTTCCAAATGTAAGCTTAGTTAGAAATACAGGTCTTTACAAGGTAAACAAGTTTAAATGTGGTCATCATATTCAGCTTTGTGAACATGAATGGTGCTCTTGTGAAAAGGGAAAATCTGGACACATGGACAGACACAAATAGAGGGAGGAGAATGCAAAGATACACAGGGATAATGTCACATGAAAATTAAGATCAGAGAGTTGCATCTACTACACGCCCAGGAACAGCATAGGCTACAAGAATTGAGCTTCATAAGAGAGGCAGGGAAAGTCACTTTCCTCACACATTCAGAGAGAACATGGCCTTGCCAACAGCTTGCTTGACTTCAGACTTCTGCCCCTTCTCCCCTCCCCCACTGATCTGCGAGGCAAGACACCACTTGTTGTTTTGAGCCACCTAGTTTCTGGTCTTTGGTCACAGCAGTCCTAGGTGTACAAGACATTTTACTAAAGGTGCTGTTGCATTTCTGGTGTTTAGTTACCTATCTTCCATAATCTTAAGCATATACTTCTTTGAAACTGAAACTATTCTATAAAGATGTCACACCGCTATAGAAATACTCTTGAATCTGAAGGTGTGACACCACAGGCATAAGGCAGATTTTCATCAGATTTTACTGTGTTCTCCTATATTCTACAAACTGTGTATTCTATTTATGCAGAAAAATTAGATTAGAGTTTTCCATAGAAGAAACTAGTGTAAATTTCAGGGGTCTTTTTAAACTAGAATAATTTCTTTTTTCTTAGACTGCTTTTTAGTGAGAAAAAAACTGTGTTCTTGTACACCTTGATTTGAATATTCAATAGAAACATTTTTATGCTAATACTGGATCAAGGTAAAAGACATACTAAAATGCATCCTACATATAATTTGAACCACAGATATCAAAGCATTATACAATAGGTATTAGTTATAACCACTCACAAGGAGCTACGTGCAAAATAAAAAATAAAGGAGTCAACTAAAATTTCTACCATAAAGCATTCCACTATAATTGAAAACCACATTTTGTATAATCTCTTTTTTTTGTACTAAGTAAGTACAAAGTAAATTCATTCTTCAAGACACAATTCCTTGTTATTCTTATATAAAGAATATAACCTACTTCAATAATAATTGTAAGAATGATGAATATGTTTACTTCTTTTTTTTCCTTCTCAAAAATACTTCTTTCCTCTGGGATTTCCTTTTTCTTCAGATTCAAAATAATAGATTTTTCTCTGAGTCTTTCCTATGTGCTAACTTCATTCAGATTTGAATTCCTCAGATATTTTAGTCTTTAATGAAAAGACTAATGTTTACAAAAGATTGTGTCTACTACGAAATTTTAGAGCAGTTGTGGCCTATAAAGACATCAGGTGACAGCTCCCAAAGGGAAGGAGGGAGCCAGTTGAGACGATCTGGATGAAGGACAAGAGAAAACAAATCAAGGAGAAGGCAAACCCATGCAGACATAAAGAATACCAATCAATGATCAGAAATGGATCTTATCCAGGCAAGTTGGACACAAAAGGAGACATTACAAAGGATATGGGTAAGTGTATAGATTATGGAGTCACACTTCATTTATTGACTGTATCTCTTAGTGGCTGTGTGATCTAGAGCATTAGTTTTCTCACCAACTAAAAGGAAGTAATATTAATTATCTCATTCGTTTATTAGAGGGATAAAGTGAGATGTTCTTTTTAGAGCTCTTAGGATAGTATTGGTGTGGTAACTTCTTAACACCTGATAATAGTCCCAAGGCAAGATAATGGCCTTCTTAGAGCAGTAGCCCTAATAAGGTGGCAAGAACTGACCCATTAAGTAGCAAAACTGTCCAAGAATTTTTTCTGCATCCTCTTTTTTTAATCTAGCTGACTGGAATACTCTATATGTCTATTAGGATAAAATATCTGTCATTTATATATCATTATTGATTATATTTTCATCAAGATCAAGACTTTAATATATCAGTACCTTGATCAGAAATGGATCTTATCCAGTAACTCAGATTTATATCTCCAGACTGCTGTTCCTTCCCCTTGAGTATGGGCAGGATCTGTGACTTGAATATGGCAAAGATATTGGGAAATCACTGTTGTAATTATGTTACATTATATAAGTCTCTATCCTGCCAGTTGGCTTGCTTTAGAATCTTGCATTCCTTGCTGATTTTACATTTTTTTTCTTTTCAAGTTCTAATTTAAATTCCAGTTATTTAACATATGTGGTAAAACTGGTTTCAGGTGCAGAATATAGTGATTCATCACTTACATGTAACATCCAGTGCTCATCACAAGTGCCCTCCTTAATACCCATCACCCACTTAGCCCATCCTCCACCCACCCCTCCGTCAAGCGGCAATTTGTTCTCTATCCTTATCTCTTATGGTTTAAAATAAATCTTACCTCTTTTGGTTTGCTTCCCTCTCTCTTTTTTTTCCTTCCCATTATGTTCATCTATTTTATTTCTTATATTCCACCTGAGTGAAATCATATGACATTTGTCTTTCTCTGACTAACTTATTTTGCTTTGCATAATATACTCTAGCTCCATCCACGTGTTGCAAATGGCATGATTTCATTCTTTAGGATTGCTGAGTAATAATCCATTGTATATAACTTTGCTATTTTTAAATAATTTATTTATTTTGAGAGAGAAAGAAGTCAGGGAAAGAGCAGAGAGAGAGGGAAAGAGAGAATCCCAAGCAGTCTTTTCTCCCTGAGAGTGAGACACAGGGCTCAATCTCATGAACTGTGATATCATGACTTGAACCGAAATCAAGAGTTGGGCACGTTAACAAACTGAGCCACCCAGGCACCCTTCACCTTACTAATTTTAAATAAAGCAAGATTCCATAAGTCATAATGCTGCAAGGAAATAAAGTCTGCCAGAAACCTGGGTGAGCTTGGAGGCAGAGCTTTCCCCAGGTCATGTCGAGATGAGAACCAAGATGGCTGCTACCTTATTTGCAGGCTTGTGGAGAACCCAGCTAAGCCATGGTCAGATTCCAACCCCACAAAAACTGAGAAATAGTAAATTTGTGGGGTTTTCTAAAATTTTATTTTATTTTATTTCATTTTATTTTATTTTATTATTTCATTTTATTTTTTGAGAGAGAAAATGTGTGAGCAGGGAAGGGGCAGAAAGAGAGGGCAATAGAGGATCCAAAGTAGGCTCTGTGCTGACAGCAGAGAGCCTGAGTGGGGCTCAAACTCATGAACTGTGAGATCATGACCTGGGCCAAAACCAGACTTACCTGACTCTGCCAACTAAGCACTCCAATTTGTGTAGTTTTAAGTCACTAAATTTGTGGTGATTTTTCACTAGCATAAAAAATAAATACAGGGATTTAATAAGCACCTTCTCACAAATTTAGACTGACCAAGAGACTAGTGATTCCCCCTAACAGTCAAATCTGAATCTCTTCTAGTATTCCTTATCTAAGTTAATGACCCCACCATTCACCCAGCTGATCAGTTAAAACATCTTGGAACCATTTCTGATGGCTTTGTGCTTCTTGGATTAGAATCATTTGATTCTAATAATTTGCCTGGGCTACTGAAATAGCCTCTTTTCTTCAATTCCTAACCGTCTATTCCCATGCAAGAGCCAGAGAGATCCCTTTAGCAGGTAAATCATTGATCGGTATCCTGCTCGCAAGTCTTCCAAATATTACCATGAGATTTTAAACAAAATCCAAATCATTTAGATGACCTGGGGCCCCAAATGTTCTAGCCCATGAATAACTCTTATATCATATCCTACTTCTTCTTCCCTTATTCATTTTGCTCCAGCCATACTGATCCTCTTGCCAGCTCTTGAACATTCCCAGCAAATTCCCTACTATCGTCCTTCAATTTGGTGTCCTTTCTGCCTTAAATAATTTCCCCTTATTCTCACAACATGAATTCTTTTTTTACCCCAAACTTCTACTCACATGTTATCTCTTCATAAAACCCTTTTTATGAATGACCAATCTAAGTTAGAAAACTGCATGACTTCTATTTCATTTGCCTTGGGTTTTATTTTTTATAGTATTTATTAAAACTATCATTATCTGGACACCAGCTGAGCATTCAACTCTCGATTTCAGCTCAGGTCACGAGATAGAGCCCTGTTTTGGGCTGTGTGCCGACAGCACAGAGCCTGCTTGGGATTCTCTTCTCTCTCTGTTCCTCCTTCCCTCACTCTTGCTCATGCTCTCTCTTTCTCAAAATAAACAAATACACATTTAAAAACAAAAACAGGGGTGCCTGCATAGTTCAGTTGGTTCAGCATCTGACTCTTGGTTTCAGCTCAGGTCATTATCTCACAGGTCATGAGTTTGAGCCCCACGTTAACGCTGTACTAACAGCACAGAGCCTGCTTGGGATTTTCTCTCTGCCCCTTCCCTGCTCGCTTGCTCTCTCAAAATAAATAAACTTAAAAACAAAAACAAAAAAACTATTGTTATTTTTGAGATAGGGAATCTGAACAAACACTATGAAGGACTGTTTATTTCCTGCCTCTATTGTTTCCAGGAACTGTGCCCTTGCCATCCACATGCCTCATAGTACCAATAATGTATGTCCTCCTTCTAAGGATCAAGGAGTTAATGATTTCTTTGGAGACTTCCAGCGCGCTGATAACATCTAAGGAATGACCAGTTGAGAATGACTGGGCAAGGCCATCCTGTATGTATTCCAGACCACTGGCACTAGATATCTAGACACCAAGACACCCTGGCTGCAAGGAATAAGTGAGTTATGAAGTCTTGTTTTTGTTCTGACCAGTTTCTGGATGCCTGAGAGGACATGTACACCAAATCACAATCCTCAGTAAAAGCCCCGGATATCAAGCAAAAATTAGACTCTCTCTCCTTTCCTTTCCATGTCTTCCAGATGCCCTGTCTGTATCTATACTATCTAAATATCTTCAGTAAATTCTTTTATCACTTCCTTTTGGCTTGCATTTGATTTCTATCATGCGTGAAATCAAGGGTACTCTTGGCTGGTCCTGTGGGAGCTCCTCTTGGTCCTAGAACCTGGTCTGCCTACATCATTATCACTTATTATCATTTTATGTTGTCTTTTAAGTGGGATATACGTTACATAAATACTGGTAACTTCGCTTTGTTCATTTCCATATTCTAGAATACTCCGTGGTAAAAAATAAGTAATTGACCAATTTGGCATACAACTGTAGTTGAAATCATTTTGGAATCTTTTCAGGAAAAAATATTCTGCCATAGTACTTTGAGAAGTACAAAATATCTCACAGAAAAACACAAGAGTACATTTCAAACTTTTATTGAAAATTTAGAGCTAATTAATCACAAAACTATATCCTGTCTTCCTCTTTTTGTGTTCTGTTTTAAGAAATTTTTGAAGTGAATCATCCTCATGAAGTAATGAGTATTCCAAACTATAACTCTTGACTTACCTGTCAGCTGAACCTCAACCATTATTTTTTACTCTCCAATGTATATTTAATACAAAGAAATAGGAAATAGTGTGGCAGAAAAATAAAACAACTTGTTCCCCAAGTATGTTTACAGTGAGTATAAAAGTCAGGTTTGTAATGTTACCTGACAGAGGCCAGACTGTGTCCACGGCAGATTTGCTTACGGTGACATAATCCATCATACTGCCATTGTTTGACAGTCACAGAAAAGAAGAAATACCTAGGAAATACAAATGAATCTTCTCACTAACAATTTATAGCAATTTGCAGAACGTTGTAACTGGCACATTTTCTTCACCTATGTTCCATATGTTACAATATAAAGGATGCTGTTTTTAATACTGTTCTTATTTTATCTAAGAAGATATTTGCCAACAGAGTAGTGTCATGTGTTAATGAGTTGAGTCAAATAATTCTCCTCTCTCTTGTCTGAACCAGTGCTTTTCTGCTTGAGGAATGGGTAGCTTAAATGATTGATAACAGAACCCATAACCTTTCACCTCCAAGTCACCAGTTTGAACCCAACCTAGTTGAGCAATGAGAGACATTTTTTTCCATAGGCAGCTTATGAGAGGCTTGCATGAAATGAATGGATAGTCTCTATTTGCTTACTGGACCTGAAAGGATAGTTACTTGAATTAGAAATACATTCCACTGTGAGTAGAGACCTAGATTATCATTATACCAATATTATTTTTTTAAGGCCCTAAAGTTAATGTATGATATTGGTTGGCATTCAGTTTCTGACTAGAATTTTACTCTCTGAGACAAGTTTATATTCAGTATTTCCAATGTTTTTGATATTACATAAGTCTTATTTTAGATTTTTAATAATTAAAACCTAAACATGGTATAGTAATGAAGTGGAGCATAATTTGTTTTCCCAAAATATGTCTCTTTGTCATAAGGATTATTTTAAGCATTTTTTTAAGCCAAACAAAAGAAAATCTCTGTAAACCAAGTAGAATTTACCCTTTTGTAAGAGACATTTATGTTTATAAGGGAAATCTCCATTTGTTAGGGTGTCTATCTCTCTGTACTGGGAATAGAAGGATGACTCTAAATCCCCAGAAACTCTTACCAGTGGAGAAGGCAACAGCCTAAATCTACATAAAAACATCACCCTTGCTTACTGGGCTTGGCTTGGTAACCTCCGGAGACTGATTCTCCCTTCCTCCCAATATCCTGTTGTTGTTTCTTTTTTGTTTTTGTTTTTGTTGTTGTTGTTGCTTTTTGTCTTTACCTGAAGATATTATTTAAGGTGGTGGCTTGGGCCTTTTCAGAGAATTACTTAGTTTTCCCATGTATACAGGAGGTATTCCTGTTATTAAAATTGTTTTTCTCCTTCTAACCTATCAGTTATTAGATGGGGTGTGGTTGTGGGGTATCTCAGCCAAGAGCCTAAAAGAGTAAGGGAAAATTATTTTTGCTCCCCCACAGAAACAAACGAACTATACATATAGTAATTAAGGTTTTTGCCTTAAATTTATATTGTTCTCAAAAGTTAGGATGTCACCTTTTGTAAAATGTAAAGTTTTATTTTTAATTCATTTATTAATTTAAAAATTTAAAAGCAAACTCAAAAAAGGACACATGCTTTTTAAGTTTATATGTTTTGAGAGACAGAGAGAGAGCGCGCAAGCGGGAGCGTACTTGGGGGAAAGGGCAGAGAGAGGGGGAGGGAGAGGATCCCAAGCAAGGTCTGCGTTGTCAGTGCAGAGCCTGACACAGGGCTTGATGCCACCAACCATGAGATCATAACTCGAGCTAAGCTCAAGAGAAGGACGATTAACTGACTGAGCCACCCAGGCACTCCATAAAAGAATATTTTCTGAAGACATTTCAAAATGAAAGAAATAATACCTTTCAACTGGTGAGTTAGTCAGAAGTGAGTCCAGTTACTTGGGCCCTTTCTTTCCTAGGCGCTTTCAAAATGTATGTAAGAAAAAATTACTTTCACAGATTTTTAAAAAATATATGTTATTTCTGGGGCACCTGGTGGCTTAGTCAGTTAGGTGTCCCACTTTGGCTCAGGTCATAATCTCATGGTTCGTGGGTTTGAGCCTGTTTCAGATTCTGCCTCTCCTTCTCTCTGACCCTCCCCCACTCATGCTCTGTCTCTGTCTCAAAAGTAAACAAATGACAAAAAAAATTTTTAATAAATAAAATAAAATATATGTTATTTATAAGAGCCTCCTTGGATTTCTATATAGAATCTCTATACTCAGTATAGTGGTTAAGGTTGTCATTAGAGCTATTTATAAATATTCCATCTGTCCTTCCTGGCACACAGTAGGGTAAGTATTACACTTCCCTGCCCCTCTGGAAGCTATGTGTGGATATGTGATTTGCTTTTTCTAATAAAACGTGAGTAGAAATGACGGTCACCTTTCTTGCCGTTGCAGTGATCGTGGAAATATGGGTCCACTTGATGCAGCTCCCTTCTACCAACTTGCATTGCACATGTACCAGGCACAGGAAATTTGTTTTTAAATATTAAGTACCTGAGATTTAGGGACTATTCATCACCAGAGAATAACACAGACTACCCTAACTGACATAAAGCCATTTCACTGTCATGAGACTGATATCATATTTTGTTTCTAAGGATGCAAAGACAGAGAAGCCTGAAGAGGACTAAAATATATAGCATAAAAAAGGACTAAGGCAAAAGCAAAAAAATGGGAGAATTAGAGGAAATTCTATGCACAGAGAATTATATAAATTATCAGGGGTGAGGCAAAATAGATCTTTACTGTCTGGCAGCTGAGAAAAAAGACATGAGAACTGATTTTTAGAGAGGCAAAAATACTGTGTGGTATATAGTATATGACCTATGCCCCTTTAAAGCCTTCCTATATGGACCAAGGGTAGGCCACCCCAAGATGGACCACTGTGGCATGAGCATTATTTTGAGTTGAAACCAATCCAAACCCAGCAGATTCAGAAAAGGCTCTTTACCTCCCCCTCAACTGTCTTCTTTACCAGGAAAAGAGCTATTAACAGAGATTTGTCTTTACCTAAGAAACCTATCTCAAAATAGGGCATTTCTGTTTTTCAGACCTTTCCTTTTCACCTTCCTACTAATGGTCTTTTGCCCCTTTGTATCCTCAGATCCTTAGCCCTCGCCTTAGATCTTATAAACATCATTTTGCTTGACTGTCTTGAGAATTTCTATTTCTATGTGGATTCCCCATACATGCACTACTAAATTTGATTTTCTCCTGTTAATCTGACTCATGTCAATTTGATTCTAAGTCCAGCTAGGACATTGAAAGACAGATGAAATTCTTCCTCCCCAACACCTCTACTAGGTCTTTAGTAAAATCTGTCTTTCACACTAATTCTCTGGGAATGTATTCTCTTTGAGGAAATGGAAAAAAAATTGTTTTTATGGTTATCACAGGAAGAAACCAAAGTGACCAATGGGAGGCAATCAACATAATCTCTTTCCCAGAAGATAAACCAAAGTAAGATTTTATGTGGCTAGAAAATCTATAGCCTTTTGCTGTGATTGATATTTAGGTATTCCTAAATACTGCTAATGGTCATGTAGATTCAACCTATGATTGTGAGCATGTGAACTACAGGAATAGGGAAAACTTCTGTTATGGGAAGTGAGGAGCCAAAGAGAATAAAATAAAACCTCATCTAAGGAGGCATTCAATAGATATCTGCAACTAAAAGTCAGGAACTGTAACTATGAACTTGTTACTTAGAAATGTAGACTCAAGAACTAAAAAAAGCAGTGAAGTGAGTTAAACTGCTTGTCTCTGGGTAATAGGACTTAGGAGTAAGGAAAGTTGAGACGTATATAGAAGAGCCAGTCAATCCTTCAAAAAGCTATATTTATTATTTGACAAAAATTAAATTGTGTAAATAAAATTAAAGAAACAAAAGCTTATTCATATTTTCTCATTTTTAATCAACTAAATTTGTTTTGATGCCTTTAACTTTTTTAGCATTTAATATTATGGTAGTTATCAAAGAAAATCTATGCTCATTTTATAAAACTTAGAAATTACAAGAAATTATCATTCTAAGTTGGCTACATTTCCCTAGCCAATGTCCGAAGTAGTTCTACCTCCTACAGGAAATGATCTCAAATGAATTAAGGAACTACTCACCTAAACATCACTAAGACTTAACACTGAGACTAGCTTCCATCTTAGTCTCCAGTGCCAACTGAAGAGGCTGAATAGGCACGGTGAAATGCTAGCTAAATAACTAATTACAAATTGAAATTTTATGATTGACAGTTAAATATTAAAAAAACTGATACAGATTATCAAAGCAAAGAGCAATGCATGCTATTCAGAAAAGACTTGAAATGATGAAGAAAATCATTACCTGTGATGATTTACACAATCATATTCTTGTGAAAACGAAGAATACACAATCAATCTATCCCATTGAAGGCTTTTTGATCAAGAAATCTAGCAAAGAAAATAATCAAAGAAAGAAATGGACAGCAGTAGCTTTCTTTTCTTCCCCCACCTTGCTTCTTTTCTTCCTTCTTCCCTCCCTCCTATTCTTTCTCCATTTCTCTCTCCTTCCCTTCCTCCCTCCTTTCTTCTCTCCTTTCCTGCAAGAAGCAAGTAAAGAAAAAGTGTCTCCTCAGGAAATAGTTGTTTCAGGCTCAGGATTCAGCATAGAATCAATCTTAGCTGAGGAGCAGGGGGAGGGAAACAGGATTTACCAGGCACTTTCTTGATGGCTGTGACCCCCAGGGCTTACCATTCTTGTTGATGTTGTTTTTTGACTTGTAGTTTTCTAATGTTTCCCACTAAATCGATTATTGCCTTTAGAAGTAATTTCATGGCTTTTAGTACTATAGCTTTATCTTTCTAACCTTCATGGTGCTGTGAAAGATTGGTCTCATTTCTTGTTAATTCTGATGCTTCATTGAGGTTATTCTTTCCTTCTCCAAGGGAATCATCAGGTATCGTTTTATTAGTCTTACACATCATGCCACCTCTGGGGAATCTGTGCTAGCTAATTCATCTTTCCTGACAATTGCCAAAATAAATGGTAGCCAAAGCACTTGTTTTATTTTTGTTAACTTATTTTATTGCTTGCCACCTTTAACAGCAGTGAGCAGTCATAAAGTCCAAATAGACAAGGATTTTCTCTTTCCAATATTACATATAATAGTCGGTTTTAAATCATTTTAGTTGCAAAACTTTTTAAAGAATAGTTTAACCCTACATTTTTTATCTGACATATTCATTTCTTCTTGTATTTGGCAACAAAGGGTAATGGAAGAAGCAACTCACAAGTTTAGAGTGTGGTCCCAGCCCTACACATGACTTCACACAATTTACTTAAGCCCTTCAAGCCTTAGTTGTATAATCTGTAAAATATAAGAACCTATGTCTGAAGTTGGCTGAAGTTTTAAGGGATTGTGTTTCCAGTAAGAAAAAATTACCCACTTATCAAATCTTTAAATACCAACAAATTCACCCAAGAGGATATTTTACCTTTCATTCATTAAAATGTATCAGAAAGATAATATCTAAATGCCTGTTTTTTAAAAAAATGTCTTTTTATTAAATACTCTTTTACATATACATAATTAAGAATAGACTAACAGATACCAGAATCACAATAGGCTATAAAGTTTGGAACAATGTCCTAGAGTAAGTTAGAAATATGTTTTTTCATTTTTCCTACAAATTCCAGCCTCAGAGCCTTAAATATCTACTTTCTGGCCCTTAACAGAAAAAGTTTTCTAACCCCTACAGTTAAATAAACAAATGAGAGAGAAATGGGAGAGAATACATTATCCCAAAATGTGCACTTTGGTGTGTGGATTGCTTTGAGCCAAAGGCAACTAGCACCCAGTGGACTCAAGAAAGGGTTTGTTTCTTTGTTTTTTTGTTTTGTTTTAAACCTCTCCCTTAAATGCCTAAAAGGATTTACATAGAATGCCTACAGGGAAGAGCTATTGCCAGAGATAACTTTTTATATCAGAAAGACTTATCTGCAGGGCACCTGGGTAGCTCAGTCCATTGAACCTCTGACCTCAGTGATCTCAGGATTCATGGGTTCGATCCCCCACATAATGCTCATGGCTATCAGCACAGAGCCTGCTTCAGCATCTCTGTCCCCCTCGTTCTGTCCCTCCCCCACTTGTGCTATGCCAAAAATAAATAAATATAAAAAAGAAAAAGAAAGAAAGAAGACTTATCTGCCTGGCAATCATTTGTTTACCACACATTTGCATTTCTAATTGTTCTGTGAATTTTCTTCTTCCCCTTTGAAGCCCCAGACCTCTGCCCACTTCTTAGCTGAGGATAACACCTAAGCCTCAGTGATCTGAACTGTCTATCAGGGAGCCTCTCATGTCTCTGACACTTTTATGCTATATGCACGAAATTAAAATTTTTCTTCTGTTAATTTGTTTTATGTCAATTTAATTATCAGATTAGCCAAAGAACCTAAAAGAAATATGATAAAAGTTTTCTACCAGTACAAGGTAAATCTGCCTTACAGAAGAATTCCAAAGATTAAATATAAAAGTGTGAGAAATAGAAAATCACCATTAGAACACAACAGTAATAACTCCTGCCAATGAGATTCACTGATGGATGACAAAATTTTAAGAAGAAACAGGAATGTTGCATAGTGTCAAAGTACCCTCCCATGCATATTAATTATTATGGTCATTTTAACACATACACAAAAGTTTTGATACTCCTCCAGGGAATTGAGTTCAATTCTCCTCCTCTTAGTGTGGGCAGGATTTAATGACTCAGTTGTAAAGATAGAAAAAGAATATATAATGGGATAAACAGTGAATTCACAGTAGAGAAACCTGGTAGATAAAATCTCAAACAAGTAATAAGATGAAGTCTACTAGTCATAGTGCATATTGTTATCATGTGCTTTGGATAGGATGCATCTCTATGTGGTATTCTCCAAGACCCATAATCTCTGTGTAATCGTAAGAACACATCAGTTGTGCCCAAATTGAGGAACATTTTACAAAATATCTAACCAGTAATCTTCAAAACTCTCAAGGTCTTAAAAAAATAACACTGAGAAAATGCCATAAATTGGTGGAAACTAAGAAATATGCCTCCTTTGAATGATTCTAAATTATTAGGGCCATTCAAATATGTTTTCTGCAAGGCAACCTAAGTGTATATCAGACATTCATGGACATCTTAACGCTTATGAGCATGGAATAATTTATTTAATAGCTGACATGAGACTATGTCTTTACAATATTATAGGATTAGAAAGGTGTCAGGTTATACTGTGACTCTGAGTTGAACATAGAATGCTGAAGCTAATATATATTAATATATTAAAAAAAAGCATAGAAATGACCATTCCTTTTTAAATGTGACATAAATTATGAGTATTAAAAGAGTAAAAAGAAACACTGAAATGAGTTCTACTAAGAAAAAGAGAGGGGTGCCAGAGTGGCTCAGTTGGTTAAGTGTCTGAATTTGGCTCAGGTCATGATCTCACAGTTTGTGAGTTCAAGCCCCACTTCAGGCTCTGCACTGACAACTCAGAGCCTACAGCCTGCTTCAGATTCTTTGTCTCCCTCTGTCTCTGCCCCTCCCCTGCCCATGCTCTGTCTCTCTCTTTCTCTCTCTCTCTCAAAAATAAGTAAACATTAAAAAAAAGAAAAAGAGGTTAGCTATAAAGATTGAAACATTGGTTTTGTTTTATTTTTTTAAGATTTTATCTTTTAAGTAATCACTCCACTCAACATGAGGCTTGTACTCATAACCTCAAGATCAAGAGTCACATGCTCTAACAACAGAACCAGCCAGGTGCTCCTGGAACTTTGTTTCTAATTTTGCTGATTTTTCTTTTAAAAATGTCTATTATGGCTCACCTGGGTGACTCAGTCGGTTAAACATCTGACTTAGGCTCAGGGCATGATCTCATAGCCCCTGAATTTGAGCCCCACATTGAGCTCTGCTATTAGTAATAAATAAACCTTTGAAAAAATAGTTTAATAAAGAAATATTTGAAGAAAATAGTTTAAAAATATCTATTATAAGGAGATGAAAGACAATGTGTGAATAAAATGTTTTACAATAACCTACTCTTTCTTACATAATTCTTGACAAAGTGATGATGTGCCTCAATGTTAAATAATTTTTCCTAACAGCAGAATATGAGGAGACGTCTCTCTTCTTTCTGTTGTCTTAAAGAGAAAGTAGCCCAAACACTACTAAAACATATGCAAAATTTTGTTAACCATTTCTTATTGAATTTGAATCATAATAACAAAGGATGCCTTATGCTCTGGACAAAGATATTTAAGTATGAATTGTGCACTTATACTTCAACAGAGAAAAGAAGTCCCTGGTTACTAGGGCAAATTATGTTTCTTAGAAAATTTACCCCAAAGCCCCCACTCAAAAGGCTGTAATGACTATCTGAAGACCTCACCCCAGTATGCTTGCTTTGTTTACTGAATTCCATGTTTCCTAATAAGTTAACATTGACATTCAGCAAGAACTTGGCACCATGCTAACTTGATCTCCATGAGCACTCCTGGCCAGTCAAGCTAATTGCGGCTCCATCCATACTGTGATCTCCTGGAGAACAGGACTCTTGAGTACAGGCTCCCTCTCTCTGTTCCAAGAGCCTAGCTCATTTTCTTGCTTTTTTTCTTCCTTTATTGTTTTGTTTTGTTTTATGATAAGATATTTTAAGTTCTATTCTCAGCAAATTTCAATCATACAATACATTGGTATCAAATTTAGTCACCATGTTTTACATTAGGTCTTCAGACTTTACTCATATTAGAGCTGAAAGTTTATACCCTTCTACCACCTTCTCCCTATTTTCCTCACTCTTCAACCCCTGGCAACCACTTTTCTACAAACAACCTGATTGAAAAACTGGGCAGAGGATCTGATGAGACATTTTTCCAAAGAAGACATACAAATGGCCAACAGGTACATGAGAAGGTGTTCAACATCACTAATAATCAGAGGAATGCAAATCAAAACCACAATGAGATTTCACCTCACACATGCTAGAATAGCTGTCATCAAAAATAAAGAAGATAGCAAGTGTTGGCAAAGATAAGGAAAAAAGGAAACCATTGTGCACTGTTGCTGGGAATGTAAATTGGTGCAGCTACCATGGGAAACAGTATAGGGGTTCCTCAAAATATTTAAAAAAATTGAACTACCATATGGCCCAGCAATAAAATTGCTGGATATTTAGCTAAAGAAAATGGAAGTATTAACTTAAAAACATACATGTGCCCCCATGTTCACTACATTATTTACAATAGCCAAAATATGGAAACAACCTGGGTCCATCAATAAATGAATAAAGAAAATGTGATGTATTTATACAATGTAATATTATTCATTTATAAAAAGAATGAAATCTTACCATAAATGGACCTTGAAGTATTATGTTAAATGAAATAAGTCAGAGAAAGACAAATACCATATGATCTCATTGATAAGTGGAATTAAAAAAGAAAACGTCAGAAAAACAGAAAGAGATTGGTGGTTTGGTTGTCAAGGTAGGGGATGAGGGATGGATGAAAAAGGTAAAAGGAGTCAAAGGTAAAAACTTCCAGTTTTAAAATAAATAAGTCATGGGGATATAATGTATGGCTTGACAACCATAGCTAATAATACTTATTGTACATTTGAATGTTGTTAAGCAAAAATCTTAAAAGTTCACATCCCAAGAAAAATAAATTCTGTAACTATGTATGGTGACAGATGTTAACTAAACTTACTGTGGTTATTATTTGCAATATGTACAAACACTAAAGCACTATGTTGTAGACCTAAAGTTAAGGTAATATTGTATGTCGATTATACCTCAATTCTAAAAGGCTTTAAAAAGAATGAAATATGAGAATATTATATAAATTTGCCACTTTTAAATATTTAAGAAAAGGTTCACAAACATTTATACTTCAAACCTAAAAACCTACTTTGATTGCATCAAAATATAAACTAATACAAATTTATCATCAAACATTTTAAAATTCTAGTTCAGAACAATAAAGAAGCAAATTCTGATTTCAGAGTGACCTTGTGTTTTGATATCTTGTTGTTGTTGACTCTTAATAATCTTCATTTTTTGAAGAAATCACAATTCCTTGCAAAAAAAATGCTAAAAACAGGACAGAGATGTGAATCTCATTGTTGACAAAATAACAGAACAGACTAAGGGACTGGCCAGGTCAAACAGAACGCAGAAAAAGGTGGAGAAAGGATGCCCCCAGCTGTATATCCCTGTCACTGCTGATAGTGTGAATCCACTTCTCCAAATAAGTGTCTCATTTTGAGATAGAAAACCAGAAGGTATTTCTTTCCCTTAAGGGAGAAAGGATAAGTAAGTGGGCGAGCCTTCCTACACTTCATTTGGTAGAAGGCAAGGATGAACGAGGGTGGGGGGAACATTGATAAATTATTGTTGAATATTGCTTCTTTTCTTGAATGTTGGTTAGTTAGGTATTCATTTGTGATAATTCACTGATCTGTATAATTGTGTTGGTGCATTTTTCTACAGGTATACCTCTATAAAAATAATTGAAAAGGGGAATGCAAATTTTATTTACTGACTTCTACAACCCAAAGAAAGGGAAAGAACTTTCTAATCCATTTATTACAGGTACATAACAAATTATTCAAAACAGAGATTTATTGTCTTTGGAGATTCTGTGGATCAGGAATTCAGACAACATCGTAGGGATGACTATTTTCTGCTCCCCATCAGTGAGAAGGCTCCAGATCTAGGGGTGGGAATAATGTTGACATGTTCCCTCGCATGTCTGGCAGTTGATGCTGCTTCACAACCAGGTAGAGGCTATTATAACGGACATAAGAGTTCCTCTTACAAGAGGAACAAAAGACCTAAAAAGAACAAGGAGTTTGCAGACATTTGTGAAGAAAAATTTAAAGTTCTACTGTGAATATCAATCACACTACATTTCTGAGTTTAAAAAAAATATTGAAGAATCCAAACATGTTAATTCTCCTTAGGTTAACTTGTAATCTAAATGTGATGTCAACTAAAACAAAAACAGGAATTTTCTTTTCTGATAAAGCAAGCTGATCCCAAGGTAAATTGGATTAGCTGTTTCACAAGTTTTGATTGGATGCGGATCACATGTGTCACCACTACAACTGGCCTAAGCCATGACCATGTCTCACTGGGGCTACTGAAATAGCCTAACTGAACTGCCTGCTTTCACTCTTGCCCTCCTCTCCCCCATTCCTCTCCCACCCATTAATCAGTTTGTTGGGAAAAGAAGTTAAGCTATGCACTATAAAATGGCCTATGAGACTAACCTATAAGCTCTAGTCTCTAGCTTAGAAACTCCTCTTCCCGGTTCTTCTTCCTGCCCTGCTTGCTGAACACACCAAATTACTACTAATGCGAATGCAGAAGTAACAGGTGATAAACTGTCCCCCATGCTTGTTCTCAGTTCTCAAATTTCTGGGGAAGGATCTCCTCCGAGCCCGCCAGGTATAAAATAAAACTCCGATCCACCAAGATTTCTGAGTGCCACTTGGTTCTTCAACCAGTGACACAGCCTGGGTCTGTAACTGTTCCTTTGACAGTATCAATCATATCTCAACCTTTTATTTCTGACACACTTCGAATGTAATCCAAAATTCTTAACATGGTCTGCAAGGCATTCCAGGACCTGGATCTTTCTGTGACCACGTTTCCTACCAGTTTCCTACCTATTCATACTTCTATTTTTAGTACTGTTTCACTTTTCTCAAGCTCCACAAATAGGCTCTTCAAGCTCTTGCCTATCAGCCTTAGGACTCTGTTCCATCCACCGGCCATGCTCTACGGAACCACATCTATTTCTCTCATCTCAAATGTCACCTCCTGAGAGAAACTGCCATTGAAATTCCTGTAAAAACGTATGTATTTATGCTGCTTTATTTTCTTCTTATCCTAGATTGATTTGTTTTGAGGTTGTTTTCTCCACTAGGAGGTGCATTTCCACATAAATAGGAACTCTTTCCTATTAAAAATCTGAACAGCAAGTGTTCAATAAGTAATGAAATGAATAAATAGAGTCAGAATCATGCTGAAA
This sequence comes from Suricata suricatta, assembly GCF_006229205.1. Lineage (NCBI taxonomy): Eukaryota > Metazoa > Chordata > Mammalia > Carnivora > Herpestidae > Suricata > Suricata suricatta. The sequence continues at coordinate 87,604,399 of NC_043701.1, forward strand.
ATTAGTATACCGTTAAGAACAACAATGTAACTGTAAGCTAGCATAACATAGATAAAGAGCTCAATCAATGGAAAATACAATAAGGACCAGAAATTGATCAAATACAATGCAATTCACTATAAAAAGTTATTTCAATAACTGAATATCTATCTAGAACAAGAAAATGAAATTAAGTAGAAGACTTACCTTGCAACTAAACTCCATAAGAACCAAGTATTAAAAAAAAAGAAACCCAGAAATACTAAAAAAATCCATGGTAGAATTAAAACAATCATCTCAGAAATCAGATGAGTTTTAGAACTATGGCATGAAACCCAGAAACCATTTTTAAATGTTGAAGACTTTGACTACAAAAAAAAAAAAACGGTAATGTTTTTATTCTAAAAATCACTTTATAAAAAATAAAGAAGGGAAAACATTTGCAACTGGTATCACAGGCAAACTGCAAATGTTCCCAATGTATGATCAGTTCCTATAAATAAATAAGGAAACAACAAATAATCCAGTAGGAAAATGAGCAAAACATGTAAATAAATATATATGAATTAATTCTTAAAATCATGAAAATACGCTCAACAGCACTCAGAGAATATAATTCAGGGGACAATGACATGTTATTTACCTATTCCACTGGCAAGCATTTAAAAAAAGATGCCACGCCCTGACAGAGAAGGTAGGTATAAGAAAGCAGGCACTGTCATCACTGCTACTGGAAGTATAAATTGGAATACCGTCCAGGAATGTGTTAGCTATCTAATGCCACATAACAAACTACCTTATAACCTAGAGGTTTAAAACAACAACGAACATTTATTTTCTTGACAATTTCTCTGGGTCAGAAATTAGGTAGCAGCTGAGGTTGGCCAGTTCTGGCTCAGAGTCCCTTGTGAGGCTGTAACCAGGATGGTAGTCAGGGCTGCATCATTTTCAGGCTGCGTGAGGGCTAGGATGACCCACTCTTCAATGTTGTTTGTATAGCTGGCTAGCAGGTTGGTGCTGGTTGTTAGTGAGAAACTTCAGTTCCTCCATATGTAGTATGTGTTCTTAGGAGATGGCAACTGTTTCTCCTAGAGCCGGAGATTAAAAAAAAAAAAAAAAGGCAGATGGTAAATGTTGTCTTTTAAGTCCTGGACTCTATAGTCACATATCATTTCCCTAATATCCTATTGGTCACATAGGTCAGTGCTGTTCATTGTGGGAGGGGGCTACACAGGAGTGTATATTTAAGGAGAAAAAGATAACTGGGGATCATTTTGGAAGCTGGCTACCAAATGGAACAATTTGGAAAATATTTTTAAAATGAAAATTTTACAAAAATTCTGAAACCAAAGTCCCACTTCTAGTTAACCTTCACGTATGCACTCAGATGTAGAAAATAATACATTCATCTCAGCACTGTTAGAGATCATAGAAAATTGAAATAACCTAAATGCTTATCAAGAGGGATCTGATTAAATAAATTACAATGCATCCACACGACATGATGTACATGTACTTTAAAGGAATGGGATGCCTTGGATAGGAGCTACAAGAAAGAAGGAAAAGGAAGAGGGAGTGGTAACTAGGGGCACAAGAGAGGGAAATTTATTTATCAATGAGGACTCTTCTTCACCTTTAATACTTTGTAACCAGGAACAAGAATTATATACTTTAGAAAGTGGGAAAAAACATAACTGTTACAGTTTTTGTAAAACTACTTACTCCCCAAACAAGTGTGAGTTGGGCTCTACTGAGCCTCATGGCTTTTTATTTGTCTTTTTGTGATATATTAATCAATTGGTTATCACAATCACCTTTATTTGGACTTTCAACTAAATTCTTCTCTGATATTTCAAGCTTGAGAGTACTAACTGGCTTATTTTATATCCACCAGTGTTCCTAAGCACAACATTGAACACAGACAAAGTACTCAATGCATATTTGTTTAAATCAGAGTTGGTTAAACCTCAGCATTACTAATATTTTAGGCTAGAGGTTTTTGTTATAAAGGGCTGCCCTGTACACTGTAGGAAGTTTAGGAGCATCCCTGGCTTTTTTTTTTTTTTTACTAGATCCTAGTGGCACACTCTAAATCATGACAAACAAAATGTCTCCAAACGTTACGAAATGGTCCCTGAAAGGGAAGAATCATCCCTAGTTGAAGACTGTTGGTTTCAAGTAATGACATGTTCAATCAACCCTGAAGTATAGCTACAGAATTTTAAAACAGTTTTTGAAGCAAGATTTAGTATATATTTTTTACTACAATATAAAACTTTGGTGTACATGATTGGTATTAAGTGAATGAAGAGAAGGAATGTAATATATTATAAACTATAAACTAAACAAAGACTAATATTTAATACTTTGTAATTATTCATTTATAATTCTTAATTTTTCCTTATTTTATATCCAGAATGACCTTGCATAGGAAGGTAGAGAATTCACAACTCCTCATGTAATGAGGCAGTCTGATTTGCAACATGATAAATGATGGCCTATATGTGAAATATATCATTTTCTTCCCCCTTTCTTCTAGATGACTATAATGATAGAAAAAAATTGATTACCAGTATACTAAGGGTATGATTTGAAGTAAATACTCCACTCTTTGATGCAGATCACTTCATCAAGTGGGGATTAAACTATATAAAGATTAATTATTCTAGCCAAAGACTTAGTTCTGGATGATTTCTTTTAATTGATAATCAATGGTTTACAAACTAGGAATTATCATCTGTGAAATTGGATAAAGAGCCTCAGAGTGAGAATGATAGACAGAGTAACACTGAGGATATCTAAGATAGATCACTGTCATCTCACAAACAGCATTATTAGGGATAAAAGGCCCCCCATACACATGAGTGAAGAAATTAACAAACCTTTACCTATCTTTAAGATTGTCATTTTGTCACTAAAAGTCTTTGTGGCATTAAGAACATTCCCCATTTTTCTCCTCAACTTATTTTCCCTTTCTTGTGTTAATTCTACCAAAAGTAAAAGAAGAAGAAGGAGGAAGAGGAGGAGGAAAGGGGAAGAAAACCGGAGCAAAAGAATGGAATGAAATTTTTCTGTGACAGAATGAAATTGCCCCAGATCTCTAGTCCACAAGCTAAAAATTAAACTAGTGGCCTAATTTTGTATGCTCTTTTCCTTTAATTCCACCAAAACACAATTTAGCCAACATTGATAAAGCCCATTTTTGGAAAACACTTACAAAATTTAGTTTTCTGAAACTACTATTTCCATATTGCAGTTTTAAAAATGTGTTTAAAAAGATCACTATAGACAGGCTTCCTGGTGTTCTTCAGCATAACTTCAAACAATACTGGCTTCAAAACTAAAACCTCCTGCTACCTTTAACTCTAAAATTTTTGCATTGCTTTGTTTCATCTATCTTGATACGTGAATATCTGCCACCAAATCTCAAAGGGTATACCTACCAACAGCTCTGGCATTTAAAAAAAAAAAGCTAAAGGCATTTTAAATTTTCAAATATTTAAAAAAATATGTCAAACATTAGGTACAGTCTTTGATTCTGACTACATCTTGTTTATACCATCACTGAATAATAGTCTAATCTAGTTAAAACAAAACATAAGTAAAGAGTAAGAATCTGGTTGTTTGTTATTTTATATGAACATTGAAAATAATTAGAGCATATTATTATGTATTATTTATTTATTTAAAACGCTATCAATTTTATGCCTTGACTGTTTATAGAGCAAGAAAAAGACATTATAGAACCATCCGATCAATGTAGGTCATTTGTATAATAACTAGAAATTTACACAGAATCCACAATTCAGCAATATGAATGGTCATTTATCAAGCTTTTTAAGACAAAATAATTAATCAAGAAGGAATATGATTTGTGTGCTTTCAGGTCGAAATACCACATCTTTTTTGTAAGATAAATGGTATTTCATCGTAAATAATAATGTCTACAATATGATTAACCTCAGATGAATTGATCTTAGGATCTTGATAGACATAAGTATGTTTACATTGATGCTAAATCTAAGGTTTGTCGAGTAATTTCAACTTATGTTTTTAAGTTTATTCATTACTTTGAGAGAGAGAGCACAAGTGTGAAAGACAGGGAGAGAGAAAATCCCAAGAAGGCTCCACACCATCAGTGTAAAGCCCAATGTGGGGCCTCAAACCATGAGATCATAACATGAGCCAAAGTCAGATGGTAAACCAAATGAACCACCAGGTGCCACTCAATTTATTTTTTTAATAAAAAAATTTACAATTAGTATTATTCATTGGATCTTCAAAGACAAATATTCTTGGTATGACAAACATTTATCCATTTTCGTTATAATTTCTCTTCTATTAATTTAAGCCAAATGAAAGAAATTGCAGAAATTGCAATTTCATATGGTTCAACCTAGTTGTATGAGCAAGAAATCTAAGGAATTGAAATAAGAGAGAGAGCAAGAAAGAAAATGTAAAGGAGAAACCTGGTTTAATAAGATAGACAATCCTCTTTAATTGTGTCATATTCAGATTATTCTAAAAACAACTAAGGAAAATCACACACAAAAAATATTAGCATCCAAATGGCTCTTGTACTTTGAAAACTTACATAAAACATCATGAGGTTTAATCAACCAATTCACATGTGACATGTAAATTTTATATTTTAACTTGGTGTCATAATCAGGTATATAATGGATGAGAGATTAATAAATTAAAGCATGCTACTAAAAACTGACTAGTTAGGCATAATGAGTGCATAATTCTGATTACATTTATAGAAATTAATGCATCTGCAAGAAAACAGATCCTTTATTTTTTTTTTTAAGTTGACAATGGCAAGACTTTATCATCTTTTCTTGACTTAAATTTTAAAAGCATATTGTAGGAACTAACAGATGGTCTGTGATACCTTCACCTGAAACTGCTGTAAGTAAAAACCCAAGGAGTAATTCAGCATAAGTTACCAACAGTGTGAATATTTATAATGAATTCTAAGTTATGAATCAACCACATAATTGACATAAGTTGAGGGCCAACTATTAATAGTAATTTAGGATATTAGTACTGATCTGAGAATAAAAATGATGAAAACACTATTGACCTCAGCTTCAGTTTGATAACATAAAATTGGCATAATATCCAAACCAAGTGAAACATAATCAGGAATTTGGGAAACACTGTCTAGGTAAGACACTTATGATACAAAAGTTTTAAAGTAGTCAAGGCCCTCAGTGTAGGGTATAGGGCGTTACTGATAGTAAGCCTCACAGAGAATCACAGTAATCCTCAAAGAGATGGGCCTACGCTATCAGCCAGTCCTACTGCTAAACAGATTATCCTTTCTTTGACCCCTTAATTGGTTCAGAGTGCTATTGTGTTTTATTAATTCTCACCATTTTGGAAGATTATATGTATTTTTATTAAGGGGACTTGATACTTTTCTACCGGTCGAGGAAGAACATGGATAGCTCCCCTTCTGGTATGTATGCTTAAACAATATAAAAAATACTACACATCAGAGAACACCAAGTTCTGATACAGATTTTAAAACATGAACGCAAAATATCTCTGGTATCCAGTATTAGGGACAAATGCAGTTTGCTCATCTTATGGTTTTGACTTCCTAAAAAAAATGTCGTGTAGCAGAAAAATTGCTATCTGGTATTCTGGTTGGTACAGTCCTAAGAGAATTAGCCCAAAAAAATCCAATAAAAATATATATAGAGAGAAAATACATCTTTTTACACTCTTTCAGATAGACATATACAGCTGAAAAATGTAAGGGTGTTTGCCAAGCCAATGACTTTCTTCTCTGATCACTACATTCTCCTTCCCGTTGCCCACATAGATGTAGCCCTTGTTAATACGACTCTTCTAGGCATCCTGAATTCTTCCAGGCTACACTTATTTAGTGTATCGGTAGTCATTTCATCTAAGTTTGTCAAATAATTTCTTTCCTGAAAACTTGGATTTAGACTTAGAGGCTGCAGTTGTGCATATATAAATGTAATGTTTTTTCACTAAAAAGTGATCTGTAACTAGTGTTGGATTGTTAGTTGTTGGACATTCCAGTCTAAGTGATTTCATCCAGTTCCATGTACGAAATACCATCCATGGTTGATGACCACTGTGGTAGTTATCTGTTGATGCCTAACAAATTACCACAAACTGGGCAGCTTGGCAGTTTCTGTTTCAGCAGTTTACCTCAATGTCTCACAACAAGGCTGCAGCCAACTTGTCTGCCAGGCTGGCTGTGTTCTCAGCTATGTTCTTGTGTTATAATTCAACTAAGCAAGTATCTGCTTCTAAAACTCCTCCAGGGTTTTGTTAGAATTTCCATGCAGCGGAATGACTTAGGGCCCAGCTTCCTACCGGCTGTTGGGTTGAAGCTGCCCTCAGGTCCCAGAGGCTACCTTCATTTGTCTACTATGTGGCTCCTATCTGCAGGCAGTTTCCCACATTTGCTTATTCAAAGCCAGCAAGAGAATTCTTTCAGTCAGCTAAGACAGTTATAAAATATAATCATGGGAGGGACATTTTTTCATCCTTGTCATAGTGTATTTGTCAGAAGTCATAGGTTCACAGGTTTTGCTTACAGTCCAGAGGAAGGAATTTTACGAGAGCATAACTCATCAGGAGCTCCCTAAGGTTGGTTTGGTAAAACATCTCAATGAGTATATCTAGCTTTGATCTCTCCCTTGAGGTGTAGACTACCCTAGGTCTCCACTTGAAATTGAGCAAGTAATGCCAAAATGTTAAAACAACAACAACAGCAACAACAAATTGCCTTGTCTCTATACATAACCCCCATTTCAGTTGATGATACCACAGTTTCTACTTTCCTCAGGGCAAAATCATCACAGTCATCTATGATTTACCTCCCCACCCCACCTACCATACTTGATCCATCAGTAAGTGTAATTGGTTCAACCTACAAGTCCCAAATCTAACCATATACCACATGGGCTGCTCACTATCCTAATCATGAAAAGTCTTCTTAAAGGTCTCCCAACTTTGGTTCCCTATAATGAGTTTTTGGCACATAAAACATAATTACATTTAAGATAAGAATGAGAGAGCACAGAAGAGGAAAAAAAAAAAAGAAAATGAGAGGTGGGAAACAGAGAAGAGCAGAAGAAGAGAAGTGAAGAAGAGAAGAGAAAGTTAAGGACAATGAGGTATATAGACGAAAAAGGAGAAAGAAGAGAAGAAAGGAACGATGAGGAGCTGAAAAGAAGATAGACAAGGAAAGGAGAGAGTTGACAGACACCAAGATAAAGACGCAATGGAGTTATCCTCCTCTCTTTCCTATCATTCATACATGATCTTTCACCAAATCCTATGGATCCATCTTCATAATATATCTGAAATCTGTCCACTTATCACTACCTCCACCACCACTACTCTAATACAAGCCATTACCTCTTACCTGCATACTTTAAAAGCTTCTTAACTGGACAACCTACTTCTGTTCTTGCTGCATCCCACAATCTATTTGTCACATAACCCAACCAGTTCTTCTAAAATGTAAATCATGTGATACCATTTCCCTACTAGTTCCTCCTATGGCTTTCCATCATATGGACCAGATAAAAACAATTCTTGATGAGCTGAATCTAAGCTAGCTCTCAGACCTGATTACTGTCCCCCTTGCTCACTCTTCTCCAGGCACACTGGATAACCTCCGGGCTGGAGTATGCCTCATGCTCTCCTACTTAATACACACATACCCACAAATCTGGATTTTACACTTACTTGTCTGGATTTTGAGCCCTGTGCCTTCCAGTTATTATTTTCTCCCTATATGAAAAGATATAAGCACGAGAGTAGCCGCCTTGGGGGGGGGGGTTCTTGTTTTCAAACAGCACTGAATGTAAAGGGCAATAATCAATTCTAAAAATCCCTTTACTAATAAAAGTAATAACCGAATTATAATCTATATCCATGTATAAAACTGTCTTGTAAGAAAACCTAGAATATTCTGAAGTAAGCTTACTTTGAAGACAACATTACAAACTAATGTGTTCTCTCAAGTAACTCTTATTCTGCATGACATTTTTTGACATTATTTTTTTGAGACAGAGAGACAGAGCACAAGTGGGGGAGGGGCAGAGAGAGACTGAGACACAGAATCCAAAGCAGGCTCCAGGCTCTAAGCCCAATGTGGGGCTCAAAATAAAAAAAATGATGAGATCATGATTTGAGCCAAAGTCGAACGCTTAACCAACTGAGCCACCCAGATGCCCCTCTCCATGATATTTTAAATTCAACATGGTACCTTTAATCTGAGTGTTTTGATGAAAATATATTGACCATTTAATAGATTTTTAAATAGACCATTTAATATCCATACCAAAGTATGGGTAATATTTAGAACATAAAAAAATCTGACATGGAATTTAATTATTTAGGCTTTTGAATAAGGCAGGAAAGTTTTTAGAGCATACATGATGAATTAACTAGTTGATAAAAGCAGTATGCTAGTAAGACTTTGGTTAGTGTAATTTCAGTCTTTTTCATACCTCTTAAATCTTAAAATTGTGTTTGTATATAATATATGTGTGTATGTGTGTATAAAAGAGAGGGAAAAGAGAGACTGGATTAACATAAGTGGTCCCTATATCAGGAAGAACTGCTGTGAGTACATGTGCTACTCACATGGGATCAGTATTATTATTTATTTGAAAATGACGTTTAATCATATTGCTTGTTAATTAAGTTACAATATCCTCTAAATCCTGAGTCTATTATGGTCTCCATTATATCAAAAGCAATTCGATAACCGATAAAATAATTTTGGTGTGGCTTCCCAGCAGATCTACCAGCACTGATTCCAGGAATTAAATCAACCTATTCAATTGAATGTGGTTCAATTCCATATAATTGGCCTGTGCGCTCCTAATTCAAAAAACAACACTCATTAAACCATAATACATCTGATTACTTTATACAACAAAAGCAACATACATCTAAGTGATGGAGCTGCTGTAGTGAGATAAAGTACTCTCTTCCCTTTTGGAGACCATTAGAAAACTCAGGCTGATAGATGAATCAAATCCACAGGGGAAGCTCTGACAGAACAGTAAAACATATGGATAGTGTTCCTCTGCAGAATTATGATCCTGTTAAAGGAAATTTCTCTCTAGAATTGTCCTCAATGACTCCTAAGCTTGTTCACATTAGAATACCTATATTGTATGACAAATGGAAAATAAATCTGTTTCAAGTAGGCATTGTCATATTAAAAGACTCTGATGCTTTTGCTATTACTCAAGTGTCCCATTTCTCTCTTCAGTGTTAAAACACATGCCGTGATGTTACCATTAGCATTTTATATTTATTCTAATTTCCCTAATAAAATTATTTTTCACTGACATTGTACGCTTTTTACTTACCAGTGATACAAATTTTACTTCATATTTACATTAATATGTGTAAGGAAATAGTATTTTGCTTTACTATCATTACTGCTGATTACAGCGTTTGCAAATATCCAAGGCAAGTCAGTGAAAGGACACATTCAAGGCATTTCTACTGCAACAAGATGTGTTTTGTTCATGTAATTTTTAAATTTTTGATGTACATTAACATGTGAATATAAATGTGAATGATTTAAGAGGACATTTCAGTTGATTTATAGTTGGTGGACTACAGAAGAATAAGAGGGTAGAAAGGAGAGGCTTGTGGGATGGAAGTACATGGAGAGAACATGTACATGTAGAAAACTAAGAAATTTAAACTATAGTGACATGTATCTTTCATCTTAAGATCAATGTTTTGTAATAAACACTTTTTTCACTGGGAAGTAGAGGAAACAAAGGAGAAAAAAAATGTTTTTGGGCATTCCAAATAAGAAAAGGAAGACACCACTCCTTTCACTGCTTTTATATCACGGATGCTATCTATCAATATAGTACTAGAGTCAGATCATGTGATCACTTTAATGAGTGTCCTTCTAAGTGGCTATTAATTAGCATGTTCTTATATACTAAGTCTCAATATCATTCCATAGTTTATAGTTGGTTCCCGACTTTCTTCTTTCTTTAGAGTATGCGTCATGAGTTTTACGAAGAACTTCCAATGATTACAAGAGCTCAGAGCATTTCATGATTTTGTGGGGGGCAAAGTATTGATAACTGGCAGGGAGAGAGCACAAAATAAATGAACCAATCCAAATGGGGATAATAAATAACAATGAAAGACTAAATAATAATCATGAGTGGAGCCAGTTCATTAGTTTTCCAGATCTCAGGCTTTTGCCTCATTTAACCGAATAAAATATATATGGTTCAAATTATAGTAAAAACTATTCCTCTCTCTGATATGCATTTATTCATACAACAACTATTTATTGTTCACTTATCATATTTCTGGCAATGTGGTTTGGGATCAAATTACTTTTCAAACTTCCTGATAAACATGAATTTTAGCTCCCTTGCCTTTTGCACTTTTATAAGATAGTACATTCTGGCTTCACCCTGTGAAAAAACTTAAGAGGTGAATGAAATACTGTAATAAAAGAAAACGTCAATGTAACATAAAAACACATGAAGAAATCTTGATTTCAAACACTGTAATTTGGAAAACAGCCTGTATACCTAACAAGGCTTATATTTTCACTTTGAAACAACATATGGTCTATCCATTACCCACACCTATGAGATGTCTAGGCTACTTCTATATCTTGTGAACAGTTTCCTGAATTTAGAACCACCATGGCAATCAAAAATTCTTTCCTGAGGTATTTTGTAAAAATGAAATTAATTTTTACTATTATGTGCAAAAATATTAATTTGGCATATAGCTGAAAGCATTATTATTTTGCATCTAGGGTCTAAGTGAGGTTCCAATATAAAAAACCAGTCAATGGAATTTTGGAATGATTTGTTCCAAGAAGGGGGGAAAAATCTTGTATAATATCAATCAGGCAATTATTAGAAGCCATATGATTTATTGGCATGTGGGTCTTACTATTTAAGAATAAATCCTTCAGGTTTTTTAAAGACTATACTTAAGCCACCTACTTTCAGATAACTATGAACAAAAATTTTGAGGTTCTATAATCTATATAACTATGTTCAGAATTATTTGTAGGTAATCTAACTGATATCAGCATAAAATAGTTTAGATAAATGCTTCAGGGGTTACTTTTTATTACATGAAGGTATCATGGTTGATATATTTCTGTGATTTTCAGCTCCACTCTTTCATTCAAAATCAGTAGAATTCTGTACTCCACTTGTGAGTAAACCACTTAGGCAGTTACCCAAAGAACACAGAACATCCATAAAAGAAAGAAATAGGTACTGTGCATAATGCCTAAAAAGAAATATAAGCTATATCTGGAAATATAAAACTGGCACTGAGCATTTTATTTAAAACATATGAAAAATGTCAAACTTTATAAAAATGATAACTAATAAACACAATTCTTAAAACAGATTTTGAAGAGTTGGCATAATAATTTAAAAAAAAGATATAAACCCCATAAGCATCAAGGGACATAGCAGAATATCTAACATACTTGGAAATCACACACACAAAAAAAGTATACAGACTTGATTAAAAAGAAGGCAACATTCTGACAAACACCAGGGTGAATTTTATTGCAATTTCTTAGTGAAAAAGGAATATGGAAACCCACTGTTTGTTGCACACTATTATGTTTCCAGTTGATTGCATACTAAATTTTATATAGTTCTCATTCTATATAGCGAGTTCAGTGATCCTAAACATAAAGTGTTCATAGAGTCCTAATAAAAGAATCCTCCCAGGCATATTGCAACAATGACCTCAATGTAATTAGCCAAGTTCTGGTGACAGGAGTACAAAAAAACAAATAAGAACATTCCCACAGATGATTGTTTTTAACAAGGCTTATTTTTCTTTGGGTGTTCTACTTATTACATATGCATGCCTGATCTCTTGCAAAACTAAAGCCTTATAAGAATGTCAAGGTTAGAAGTGAGGTTCTATAATTCTCCATTAGTCATCAGGTACTAGTTTTAAACAGCAGATTGTTTCAATTGGTTTACTTGGCTAGTGCCAAAGCCTATTTAAATGTTCTCTGCCTGTTGTTTACTTTTGTATTTGTGACTTAAAGTATTGCTGCCAAGTATTCTATGAGCCCTCCAAAATACTTTAACACAAATAGGTTGGAAATGTCATTAGGACAATTATATTGAGGAAAAAGTTCAAGTAAATCCACCAGCAAATGGGGGTGGAGGGGAACTTCCATGTAGATCCCTCATTCTTAATAATGAGGATAATAAAAGTAAGGCACTGATGATATACTGTGCATATTAACGTTAGCTGGGAAATAATGATTAAGCAGTAAAAAGAGAAGACTGTGATTGGAAGGTGATGAGCACATTCCAGGCAGAAAGCATAAATGAAACCACAGTGGCAAGAATAAGACAGGAAAGGCAAGAGAGCGAGGACTGCAGAGTCCTGGCAGTGTTTGTACTTGGATTCTTTTGTGGAAGCCACCAGTATCCTGTTAAATAGCACCCGGACAACTGTCAAGCCCATGTGCCCAGGACACCGAGGGGCTAAATTTTGCAACAAATGTGACCAGACGAACAAAAGGGCACACTTGTGTGGAATTAATCAGCCAGCTCAGCAAGACCAATTCTCATTTCTTTTTCTGGTATCTGACAACATTCTCTAACTCCTTCTCTAGTTAAAAGTGCAAATGGCATGTTGCTATTATCATCTGCTATTAATTCCTTAAGGCCACTGTCAATGTTGCCTTTTGGTTTACAAAATTCAATCCATATCTACTGTCTGTTTTGAAATTCTGAGTATCATAGGCCTATTTTATATCTCATTGTAGTCTTTTTGTCCAACCAAATCTTTTTTTTTTTTTTTTTTTTGGTTTATTTATTTTGAGAGAAAGAGCATGTGCACCCATGAGCACGGGAGGGGCAGAGAGATGGAGAAAGAGAATTCTAAGCAGGCTCTGCACTTTCCGTGCAGGGCTCGAACTTACGAACCATGAGACCATGACCTGAGCTGAAATCAAGAGTCACACGCTTAAATGAATGAGCCACCCACATGCCCCTTTGTCAAACCACCTTAAAAATAAATCAGAACACAATTAACAGTAAATATGTAAAATAATTTAAGAGGTATAATACATGGTTGTTTTCATGACATTTACTATACATACTGAATTTAAAAGTTTCATCCAAATTATTTACGATCAGATCAGGACAGGTGTATAGGAGAAAATGCATTTATTCAAATATAGTTGAAGCATCAGTTCTCATTTATTATTCATCCTCATTATTTTAATTTATTTTTATAAAATTAATTTCTTTCAAAATTATAGTATGCCATGTTAACATTTATTTCAAAACCGACATATGGTTCCTCTATTTCATGGAGTTGCATTGTGGAGATGGTACAGTGAATGATACAGATACATCGACACAAGAAGGAACTTTCAAGTTCATGCAGGTACAGAAGATCAAATAGGTTCAATATCCAGGAAAACAGTTGGGGCAACTGAGATAAGAAAATGAAGCAAAAAGACTGGGCAACACAGATCAGAAAAAGGCAAACCTTCACAGAATAGGAATTTAGAGCCCAACTCTGAACATTAATGGGAATCATAGGATACCAACATCAAATAGGGCAGCAAACTTATGAAGTAGATTTATGACCTAATTTGTTTGACGGAAAAAGTAAGAAGTATTGAGCCTCAATAATGAAACGAAAGACAAATAGGAACTTCCAGGCTGGAAGATGAAATGAGGTGAAGAAATGGAAAAGTGTACCTTTTTATTAAGCACCAATTTTAAACTTTTTATTGAAGTATAATTTACATACTAAGTATTCAGTTCAATGAGCATGGATAATTGCATGCAACCCGTTAACTATCCCTCAAAACAAGAACTTTTATATAATCAACAGAAAGTTCCTTTATGCCCCATTTCGTGTCCATTTCTACCTCCACCTGAGGCAATCACTTTCAGATTTCTGTAACAATTTCTAAAACAATATATTTTACATTTTCTTGGAATTTATGTAAATGAGTTATATTGTATTCATTTCTTTTATTCATGTAGATTTTATTATACCAGAAAATATTCTAGAAATTTATCCATGTTGTTTGTATCAGTAGTCTGTTCCTTTTCTCTGAGTAATATTCCATTATATTGTACAAATGTACAAATGGGTATCATTTGGTTTATGCTGTTGATGGATTTGTTGGGGTTTGTTTTAAATATATTATTATTATTATTTTACTTTAAGAGAGAGAGCATGTGGAAGAGGTGTGTGTGTATGTGGGAGAGAGAGAGAAAGAAAAAGAGAGAAGGAGATAATCTTAAGCAGGTTCCACACTCAGCACAGAGCCTGATGCAGGATTTGATCCAACAACTCTGGGATCATGACCTGAACCAAAATCAAGAGGCATGTTCAACTGACTGAGCCACCCAGCTGCCCCTGTTAGGGGAGTTTTAATTCAAGTATTAGCCTAGTAAGAATAGGCTATGAATATTTATGTTCAAGTGTTTGTGTGGGTATATGTTTGATGTCTCTGCTCGTCACAAGATAGATGTATGTTTAACATTATAAGAAAGTGTCAGATAGTTGTCCAATTTATTTATTTTTACATTCCCATTAGCAACGTATGAGCATTTTAGTTGCTCTATATACTCACCAGCAGAGAGTTCCTATGAACCCTACAATATTGATATTTTATATTAGGATGGTAACTTTGTTATAATTAATAAACCAATATTGATGCATTTGGTATTGTCAGGGATTGTTTTGTTTTTTATCGCACCTCTTTAAATGGATGGCAGGCCATGCATCATTGTAGTTTTAATTTGCATTTCCTGATGACTAATGATATTCATTGCCTTTTCATTTTCCAATTGTCTATTACTATGTATTCTTTTGCAAGGTGTCTTCTATGTCTTTTGTCCATTTTAATTGGATGCTTTGTGTTTTTACTGTTGATTTGTTAAAATAAAAGTCTTTTGTCACATAATTTATTTCCCCATTCATAACTTGTCTATTTGATGGTGTACTTGATAATAAGAAATCCTTAATTTTGACAAAGACCAACAAATACATCACTATTTTCCTTTTGTAGTCCTAATAGATCTTTTAATAAATAATCTGTTTAATAAATAATTTAATAAACAAATTATCTAACAAATCTTTTCCTGCCCTAAGTTAGTAAGAAAACAGTACTGAGAATTTCTGTGTACCTTACACCCAATATCCCATGGTACACTTGTTATAACTAATGAACCAATATTGATACATTTTCCAAACTTTATTCTCATTTCCTGAGTCTTTACCTAAGGTTCCTTTTCTGTTCTAGGATACAACATTGCATTTAGTTGTCATGTTTCCTTAGGTTTCTCTTGGTTTGTGACAGTTTCTCAGACTTCCATTATTAATAATGAAAGTTTTGAGTATTTTATAAAATGTCTCTCAGTTAAGAGAGATAATAATGAAAGTTTAGGTATTTCATAAAATGTCTCTCAGTTAAGATTTTCTGTTTTTCTCATGATTAGGTTGAGTGTGATGGTTAATTTTATAAGCCAACCTGGCCAGGCCATAGTATCAACATTTGGTCAAACATTATTCTGGATATCTCTGTCAGAGCATTTGTGAGTAAAATTTACACTTAAATCAGTGGACCCTGAATAAAGCAGACTGTTCTCCATAATGTATGTAGGCAGGCCTCATTCAATGAGTTGAAGGCCTGAATAGAATAAAAGATAAAATAGATGATAGATAGATAGATAGATAGATAGATAGATAAAACAGAATAAAAGATTGACACCCCCCCCCCCCCGAGTAAGAGAAAATTTGGCTATCAGATAGCCTTCAGACTTGAACTGTAACACTGGCTCTTCCTGGCTTTCCAACTCTCTCACTCTCTCTCTCTTCCTCAATTTCCTTTTTTTTTAATTTTTTAAATGTTTATTTACTTTTGAGAGAGAGAGAGAGAGAGTGCGAGAAGGAGGGGCAGAGAGAAAGAGAAAGAAGGAGACACAGAATCTGAAGCAGGCTCCAGGCTCTGAGCTGTCAGCACAGAGCCCGACATGGGGCTCAAACCCACAGACTGTGAGATCTTGACCTGAGCTGAAGTTGGATGCTTAGGCAACTGAGCCACCCAGGTGTCCCTCTCTTTCTCAATTTCAATATCAGTATAGATATAGACAGAGAGATACAACCTGTTGGTTTTATTTCTCTGGAGAATCCTGACCAATACACTGGAGTTACAGGTTTTTGGGATGAAGACTTTATAAAGTGCCATTCTCATTGCATTACACCACAGGTACACAGTATCAGCATGACTTATCACCTTGACTGCCTGGCTGAGGTGTGTGGGTCAGATTTCTCAACTGCAGAGTTACTATTTTTTTTCATTCTATTCTGTGCTCTTTGGAAGGAAATTACCATATGCAGTCCACAGTTAAGGAGTTGGGAGTTATGCTCCACTCCCTTGAGAGAAAAATATCTACATAAATTATTTCAAATTCCTCCACATACATCATTTGTCTAATTTACCCTTATTTACTTATTCAGTCATTTATTTATATCACTACCAACTCAAGGAGGTATATTTTATAATGTGCATTATCATCTACCTCCACCTTATTTATATTGCTGTTTGAAGTGTAAAACCTTTGGCCATTGGAAACTCTTTCCATTGGCTCTTGTGTCCCTTTGATGTATCCCCCCCGCAATGTGGGTTTTTATGACATGTGTGTGTGCTTGTGTTTATTTTTTCCCTTAAGCAATTTCTCATTTTCTGGCACTACAAGCTTCTCCAGGCTCATCTTATATAGCTCCTGATCCAGTTCTAGAATAATCCATTTCCCCCAGGAGCTCTAGTCCCTCTTATTAAAGAATGAGATTAGAAATTAAGGTCTGGCTACTAGGTGTGCTCATTGGTACTGAGGTGTTATTGCTTCCATGCCCTCACAACTGATAAAGGAAATCTGAGTGTACACTAATGTGTATATACAAGAATCTGTAAACATTTCTGTACGTAACTACCTGTGTCTCTATATATGCTTCTCCTGACATATACAAATGGTATTGTAGCCTCTTCCCCGTGGGTGCTTATCTGTAACCTCCCAATCCAGTGTTGAAAGCCCTGGCTGCCTCCACCTGTCTACCATCCAATTACTTAATTGTTCAATTTCCACATATATGTACAGTGGTATCAGAATTCATATTCTGTAGCTCAACATGGAACAATTTTGTGAACTATAGCACAATGCCCATGTACATTTTCTTTTGCCTCTATAGACTATTCATTTATGAAGTTACTTAGGTCAGTATCTTTTTCTACCAATACCTTCAGCAAAGTCATTTCATATATTTATTTATAATAGATTTTGTCTACATCACTCCTGGAATCTCTCACCTGGTAAATAATTTTTTTTAAATTTACTTACACTTAGGCTCATTCTTTTATTGTAAAGTTCTATGGGTTTTGACAATCCATAGTGTCATGTGCCCACCATTATAGTATTATGCAGAATAGTTTCACCATCCTAAAAAATACACCTTGCACTTTTCCTTTTCAACCCTCTTTCCCTCCGGCTGAAAGCCTGGCAACCACTGATCTTTTTACCTCATGTAAAACCTACCTCACTACTACCTCATGTACTTTTGCCTTTTCCAGAAATCTTGTAATTGGAATCAGAGTAAGCCTTTTCAGATTGTCATATATATATATGTATATATATGTGTGTGTGTGTGTATATATATATGTATGTATATGTATATATGTATTTATTTATTTATATATAATGTTTGTTTATTTTTTGAGAGAGACAGAGCATGAGCAAGGGAGGGGCAGAGAGAGAGGGAGACACAGAATCCAAACCAGGCTCCAGGATGTCAAACCCAAAACGGGACTCAAACTCATGGACCATGAGATTATGGCCTGAGCCGAAGTCGGATGCTTAACTGACTGAGCCACCGAGGTGCCCCACAGATTGGCTTATATTTATCTATATAAGCATCTAGTGGTTCCAAATTAAAAGACTGTTCCTCTCACTATTGAGTTGACTTTGTGGGAAGTTAATCGACCATGGTTCAATTAATGCATGAGTCTACTTCCAAACATTCTGTTATGTTCTACTGATTTTATTTGGCTACTCTTATAGCAAGGTTACATTATCTTAATTACATTAACTTTAAAGCCTGAAATCTGAAATTATGAGTCATTCAATTTTGTTGTTCCTTGGAAAGATTATTTTGGTTCTTCTAAATGCTCATTTGCATATAAATTATAGAATCTAATTGTTGATTTTATCAAAAAAAGACTTCTAAGACTTTGATTTATGTTGAATTGAATCTATAGACCAATTTAAAGAGAAAATAATATCTTAACACTGAGTCTTTAAATTTGTGAAATTGTACCTCTGTTTATTTCAGTCTTCATTAATTTCTTTCAAATAGTTTACAGTTTTTAGTATAGGTATCTTGCATGAGTTTTACTAGATTTATTCCTAGGTATGTATTTTTTAATGCAATTATAAATGGTTATTTTTAGATTTTTATTTGAAAATTATCATTACAATTGATATATTTACCGTCTGTCCTATGAACTAATTAAAATAATATATTACTTGTGGTATATTTTTCTTGGACCCATAAAATATTTTACGTAAAAAATCCAGTTTCTTTACAATTTTGTTTATAAGCTTCTTGCATTTCCATCTTTTTCATGCTTTATTGCACTGGGTTGGAGTTAGAGTAAAATGATGATGGAAAGTCATTTACCAATTTATCATCATATGATTCTATCCTCTATGGTGAAATTTTTATAATGAATAGAGAACTGGAAAACTAGTCAATTACTTTTTTCTGCATTTATTTAGATGATCATGTGATTTCTTCTTCTATAGTGTTATTTTGTGAATTACATAGATTGAGTTTCGATGTTAATCACTAGTATTGCTCTTTTATGTATTCCTGTATTGAATCTGCTAATATTAACAAATTTTGAATCTTTGATCATGAGAAGGCATATGGGTCTATAATTTTCCTTTTAGTTATTGTATTTACCAGATTTTGATACCTAGGTAATGCTGTTTCATAAAGATGAGTTGGAAAGTTTTCCTTCCTATGGTTTTTAAATAATTTATTTAATATCAGTTTTATTTTTATTTAATATTTGATACAATTTAATGGTAAATCCATCTGAAATTTGAGTTTTCTTTGTGAGATTTTGATAACAATTTAATTTCCTTAAGAGATGTGAGGCTACACAGAATTTTTCTATTCCTTTATGTGTCAATTTGGTAAGCTGTTTTTTTTTTTTTTAAGAAATTCACTCAATTATTTAAGTTATTCAATTTACTGACATAATGGAGAGAATCACAACTCCAACATTATGGGTATTTGAGGCTGCCTAGATTTTTGTTATGGGAGGATGCTCTGTGTTTTGTAGGATATTTAGCAGTTTATGGCCTATATCCGTATTATACAGTAGTACCTCTTCCCCCAGATTGTGACAACCAAACTGTTTCAAGATACGTGAAATATACCCTCTGGGCAAAACTGTCCCAACCTGAGAAATACTGGCATACAGTTATTCATAATATCCCTTTATTGTGTCTAATATTTGTAAGATATATAATGATGTTCCCTATTTTTAATGATATGGGTAATTTATAATTTCTTCATTTTTTCTTTGTTAGGGGTTTATCAAATGTATTAATCACTTCAAAGAATGGACTTTGACTTTATTTTCTCTGTTTATCTTTTTTTTTCCATAATATTTTATTGTCAAATTGTTTTCCATACAACACCCAGTGCTCTTCCCCTTAAGTGCCCTCCACCATCACCACCACCTGTCTTCCCCCGCAACCCTCAGTTCATTCTCAGCATTCAATAGTCTCTCAAGTTCTGCATCC